>NW_006203325.1:893681-914014 GCF_000334495.1 Tupaia belangeri chinensis | reverse complement strand
AAAGAAAGAAAGAAAGAAAGAAAGAAAGAAAGAAAGAAAGAAAGAAAGAAAGAAAGAAAGAAAGAAAGACAGCCTTCTACTCATAAAAAAAAAAAGTTAAGGACACCTACTGGAAAGGACTGAATGGCAAGTCTTGGGGAACTTTAGGGAACAGCGAAAACTTAAAATAGCTTATTGAGAAGTATGTAAAGCCACCTAGTGATTAAATGTGGTGTTTTTTGAAACCAAAATGGAAATGATTTGAACTCTGTTCCTCAAATGGCTCAGTCTCTTTCCTTGATCACCCAACATTGGACCCTAACTTCTTCCCATTGTACCGTCCGCATAGTCCTCATACTAAAAAAGATTCTGCACGTGTCCCCTCGTGGCTTCCTGCTCTGGTTATTGCTTTGCCCCAAGTGCTGGTTAAACCCTTCATTTCAGATCCCTCTCTGTAGCCCAGGCTTGTTCTGGATTAACAGCATCCCCAGTAATGGGCCTTCCTGCTCTCCCTTGCCTTTTGTAATACCCCCCCGAATGCCCCAAGAGATCACTATCAATGGCTACTATAACATCTCTTCCCACTGACTGGTCTTGGTTAAGATAAAAATGGGAAGAATGCCAACATTTTCATTCTAATGTGTATCAATCTGAAAATGTCTGCTGCTGACAGGTATGGATGATGGAGGACACTAGCCATTATGTGATGTATCACTTTGGCAGTTGTGTTTAGTAGGTTTTAATTTTGCAGTCATTATTCAAATGTGTAGAAATAATGGTGGAAATTTCATAGTCTTACCATTTCCAAACCTTAAACACTTCATTACATTTACTATGTCTTTCAGACAGGTAGTCAAAAAGGAAGGGGAAAGGGCTGCTTCTCCTTTTCTTTTTTCCTCTATGGCCTTCTCTTTTCTCCCCTAAGTGAGACCAGTTCCTTGGAGATTTATGGATAACTCTGGTGCGTTTATGTGTAACAAGTAAGAATGGGGAATATCTAGCCCAAAAACTCGGGGTTGGTTAGATGTCTCTTGACCCACCTGGTCTTCGGGCATCATTATGGCATTTGCTATGTCTTACTGCCCTTGCTTGGCTTCTGTCCATCACAAGCCTGTAGCTGCTGCTTGTATTCATGGTGCCTGATCCCCTGTGTTTGGAAGTTTTCTCATCCTAGTTTCAGCATTTTCAGGTTTCCTGAGCCTTTCAGTTCTTTCTATACCCCTTGAGAGTTCAAGGACACTCTGATGTTTTCCCTTCCCATGCTGGATGTATGGGCCTGTGTGAAGGTGCCTTCAGGCTCTACACCCTAGACACCATCTTTAGCTGTGGGCGTCAAAGTCCTATCAGCACCAAGGTTTCTGCAAAGCTTCTCTAAATGATCCATGTTATTTTTTAGTGTTTTCCTTGAAATTTTCCTCAATATATTTGGGTTTCCTAGCTAAGACAGAATCTAAATCTTAGACGTGTCACTCTCATCATCCTGACAGAGAGCTGGAATTTTAATCTTTTTTCACAGTGATGAGAAAGATGCCTGACATCACCATAAATTCTTCCTGTTTTATGGTTTATAGTATAAACTAGAGATTTTTGAAGCGTAAATTGTGACTCATCAGTAGTTTGTAAGGTCAATTTGTTGTTGTTGAAGTGAAATAGAGTCGAACAGAGTAGAAAATACTGTTCTATCATATATTAAGGATAAATATGGTTTTATAAAATCTTTCTTTTACCTGTGTGTGTATGTGTGTTACACTGGATCAAGGTATAAACCATGTTTATTTCTTTAAAGTACTGTTACAAAAAAAAAAAAAAAATCGAAAGACTCCTGTACAAACTTTGCTCAGTTTTCTAAGCTCTGACTTGTTGGGATCTAAAACATTTTTCTCCTTCTAATTGCTCAGTTATTGCAGATCGAAGTGCTTGGGCACGTTTTATGATCTTTCCCATAAACTTCCCGGAATCAGTATTAGGTATTTATTCCAAGTTCCATCATAGTTTTCACTGAGGCAATGAATAGCACTGGTTTATTGAGGAGAAATGCTTGTGACAAAAAAGAAAAGTGGGAAAAAAAAGAATCCTATGACTAAAATCTTCATAAATTTTCCCATTAAATGGTCCCAAAATGCATACCAATGATAACTCCTCAAATGGGTAAAGATAAAATGATTCACATCATTCCAAACAAATAAAGGTATGGTCATTTTATATAACAATATCTAACATTTATTAAGCACCAGCATGTGCCAGGAATGAGAACACATAGATGAATAAGAAATTTCTGGGGGCTGGCAGGTGGTATAGTGATTAAGATGTTGGGCTCCCACATGGCTGACTGTGGTTTGAGTCCTGGACCTGGTAGCTTTCTTTCTTTCTCTCTTTCTTGAAATTAAATATTAATAATAATAAACAAATTAAATAAATAATTTTTAAATAAATCTCTGCTCACACTTTAATGGGTGAAACGATTCACCCAGTTTTATATAAATGAAGCTAATAAGAATACAGCAGGGTCGGCAGGTGGCATGGTGGCTAAGGATGCTGGATTTCCATATGGCCGACTGTGGTTCAAGTCCCGGACCTGGTGTCTTGCTTTCCCCCTCATCCTTTCTCCATCTCTGTCTCTCTCATCAGATTAAATCATAATAAGTGGAATTAAGATAAATAAATAATTCTTTTTAAAAAAAGGAATACAGCAATTGCTACTAATATAATTCTGCATGAAGTACTATGGATCCACAGGGGAAAAAGTTTTTTGGAATGATTACTCCACTTAAACTCTGAAAATAAATAGATATTTCCCAGGATGAAATGACGAGACGAGAGAATACTGTAGACAAAAGGAACAATAGAATGGGAGAAGCACACGAATGCACAGAGTAGTTCAGGGTAACTACACAAAAGGTACAAGATCAAAATACAATTAGGTAAGAGTGAAAACAAAGCTTGAGAACAAACAGAAAAGTGGAGGACTCTTAGCAGAAGCCAGGCAATAGTAGATACTATTAATTTTATTGTTATGGGCTATGCTTAGAAATATGTACTTAACTTTCATAGGAAGATGGGAGCCAGCAAAAATGTATGGAAGTTGTGATGTTCCAATGTATTTTGGAATAATAAGTGCAGGGAGGTATAATATGGCGTGTGTGTGTGTGTGTGTGTGTGTGTGTGTGTTACAAGATGTATATGTCACAATGTCACAATCTGGAGAAAAAGGTGGTAGAATCAAAGAACATGATAGCCAACTGGAGGTAGGGAACAAAGGAGATGGAGGGATCCCAGATGTTCCAGCTTAGGGAAATGTGTAAGTGGTAATACTGGTTCCTGAGAAGCAGCTCATAAGAGAAAGAACACAAGATCATAAGTGTAGTTGGACACAAAAGCAGAATTAGAGAGAGAATCCATAAAAGCTATCAACAGTATGAAGAAATTTAGTGTGGACTTCCAGGACCGACAATAAGACGTGTGCCTACTATAAAAACACTCCCTTTTGGGACCAATAGAGGGTGTATTGGTTACGTCTCTGGATTCCCACATGGTCAACTGAGGTTCGAGTCCTAGACCTGGTGGCTTGAAACTCATGTTGGGTGTGTGTGAGTACATGTCCAAAATCCCAAGAGGAGAATGGAGGAGAAGGGATTGCAGTGTGGCCATCCCCCGGGGGGATGATTTCTCACTTTCTGTCTTTCTGTCTCTCTGACAATGACAAATGCCCTATAATAAAACTATCTCTCTAAAAATAAGAAAAAGAAAAGGAAAAACATTTCCTCTCATGGAGTTTGTTGAGATATGCCTGGCTACAGTAGAATGGAGCAAAGTGGAAGAATACATAACATGGATAGGTGATACCTAGAATATATATATTTATAATCTAGAACATTTATATATTATACATTATCTAGAATATATAATTATTTATATGTGTGTATATATATATAGTCATCAGAAAGTCATGATGTATTTTTCTGTTTTTCTATGCAAAAATGCATCATGACTTTTCTGATGAATATATATATTTGTGTATATATATATCTATATATACACACACATATATATACATATATATGTATATTCTGATGAATATATATATATAAAATACTGGGATTAGGCATGGGCTGAGGTGATAAGTCAAGCTGAAGGCTGAGAAAGGCTGTGGCACTTTGAGTGGACAGAAACAGGCAGTTGTAGAAGCAAACTCCTGGATGTGGAAACCTATTGTGGTCTAAGAAAAGTGTCTAGCGAACAACCAAGCATAATGGTATAGAATCCAGGAAAGAATAATATCTGGGAATCCTGGCAGGATGATGGCTACTAATGGGAAGTATGTTAGCAGGTGATCTCTTTATTGGATGGGGTCTTGAAAGAGAATTTTAGTGCCTGACAGAGAAATTAACAAGCTAAAGGACTATAGACCTATGGAATGGAATTCTGCCTGAGTATCAAGCATGGTCCTATGTGGACAGAGAAACGAAAACTTAGGACACAATTTGGGAAGTGTGTCTTGAAAAGATGGTAGAAGCCAGTTACCAGATGATCAGGAATACTATAGAAAAAGAAGCTGATAGAATATTGAGTTCAAAAGTGTTATTTCTGGAAGATTTGCTGCTGAGTGAAGCAAACCAGGCTATGAAAGAGAGACATTGTATGTCTCCACTTACAATAAACCAACTGTCCTCACTCAATGGTGGAAACTGAGAGGACATAGAAACATTGAAAATGGTTATAGATTCTGGAGACAATATGGGAGGGGAGAGAGAGAGTGTAAGGAAAGAACTTAAGGGGGAAAATAGAGAGTCAAGACATTTATGGAACACAGAAGTAGATTATTATTGGTTGAAGATAATATGGAACACAGAAGTAGATTATTATTGGTTAAAGATGTGTTAAATATCCTCAACTAGATTGATGTCCATTGTATTCATGTTAGGGTAAATTCAACTTACAAGCAAAGTGATGTATAGTGATTAAATGTATAAAATAAATAAAATAAAGGCATACTTAATGCTTCTCCATTCGTCAACTATGTTGTAATCACTGGGAAGTTTAAACAAGTATCTTTGCCTTCTACCCAATCTAAACCAAACCAGTTAAGTAAAAATCTATGTATGGAGACTAGGCATTGTTATTTAAATAAAAAACCATCCAAATATTCTAAGCAAAAGTTAAGAAACACTGACCTAGTGTGTTCTAAAACTTAGCAGCTTATTATAATCACCTGGATATAAAAAAAAAAAAAAAAAAAAAGATCCTGAGACCAGGTCCCACTCCAGTAGATTCTACTTTAATGAGTCCAGAGTTAGACTTGAACTTTGGCTTTAAAAGGCCTCCAGATGGAACTGGTTCTGTGGCACAGCAGAAACAGGCCACTCAGGAGAAGATGGATTCCACAAGGAAACCAGTGTTTGAATCTCTGACCCAATTGGCCCTAAACATGCCAGACAACTGTGTGAGTGCCGGGATCCAATGAGCTGGAGGACTGGGCGAAAGGGATCACAGCGTGACCACATGCTATAGAGGATGCTCCTCTTTCCCTCCCTCTCTTCCATGTGTTTGCAAACAGACAACCTATCTTATAAAGTGGGGACCAGGTGGTTCCAGATGATTCTAATATGCAGTCAAGATGAAAAGTCATGATCTAGCACTCCAATATTGTAGCCACTAATCACATGGGGCTTTCAAGCACATGTTATGCAACTAGCCTGAATTGAGATGTACTGTAAGTATAAAATACACTGGATTTCAAAGATTAACTTTAAAAAAATCATAAAATATTAATTAATATTCTAAAAAATTTGCCTGAGGGTATATATTCTCACTGGAAACAGAGAGAGAGAGAGAGTGTAAGTGAGAACTCCTCTCTCCCCCCAAGCAGGGATGGCCATGCTTCAATCCCTTCTCTCAGGATTTTGGGCATACATGCATATGCACCTCTCTTGTTTTTTAAGCCACCAGATCTGAGACTCAGACACACAGTCAGCCATATGAGATCCAGCTGCCTTAACCACCAAACCACCAGCTGGTCTTATTAATAATTTTATATTGATTATATGTTGACTATTTTGGATATAATGAGTTAAATAAAAATATTATTAAAATAAATTGTACCTGTTTTTCTTTTTACTTTTTTATATGTGGCTACTAGAAAATTTAAGACTACAGATGTGACCCATGATATATTTCTATTGGAAAGTGCTGATTTAGAGCTTTTTACATGTTTCAGCCTAAAGTCTAGGTTGGTCCTATGCAGTGCAGTTGAGCTAAGACTGGGGTAGCCAAGCCGTGGGAGGAAAAAGATTTAGAAACTGAGAATCAGAAACTGAGAGCCCTTAGCCAAAAATATCTTTCCCTTATAGAGTCCTTAGTAGTCACGAAGGGACATTAAACATCATCCAGTTTTTCTCATTTATTTCATAATAAGAACTATATTTTTCATTTCATTTTGTTGTCCTGAATGAAATTCTTCCAACTAGCTAATCGTATTAGGTAATTAGCATTTGCCTTTAATAACAAAAACAATTTGACACTAAATTACTGCTACAGAATCAAACTAACCCAATGAGCTTGCTTTTATCATAACCCTAAAGTGAAGACCATGGGTTGGAAATTTGGGTTTGGACTGAGGACAGGAAGATAGGACAGTTGGGAACATGAGTCCCCTAGAGAGTAGGCTGGACCTTAGTGGAATCCTATAAAGGGCACGTAAGGCAGGAAGAAAAGACTGATGCCATAAATCTGGGTGGACTTGAAAATGATCGTTGAAAAGAGAGGTAATCAAAGGACATCAAGAAGTTCTTTCATTTCAAAATTTTGCCTGTTTCCAAGGAAACAAGAGAAAACTAGACTTCCGTTTTTGCAGCTCCTGTTCGTCTGACTAATACTAGAGTATTAAAGTTTAGTAATACTGGAAGTTAAATACACTTTGAAAAATTGGGGATTTTTGCATGTAGAACAGTGACTTCTAAGGGGAAAAATTCCTCACAAGACCTAGCTATAAACAGCACCTGGATTTGCTAAATGATAGTAAACATGTACAAAACTAAGAATATAATATACCCAGAGGGCGGTAGTTTTACAGCTTAGTGTTATTATCTCTTTGATGACTAACATCTTTAAATTGGATACTTTGGAATTGGATACTTTAAATGAGAAGAAAAACATCCATTTTTTCCCTTCATATCTTAGAGTCTACCCTGTTGGGCAGTTCAGAGTTAAGAATAGTAAAATGGGGCCAGTTCATGGCATGGTGGTTCAGGAGCTGGACCCCACAGGGCTAACCATGTGATTCAAGTCCTGGACCCAGTGGCTTGGAAAATATGCCAGGGACATGTGTGTGTGTGCCCAAAATCCCAAAATGAGAAATAGAGGAGACGGGACTGTGATGAGACCATTCTCCATAGGGAGTTCTATCTCGCTTTCTCTGTCTCTCTTTCTCTTTTTGTCTCTCTCCAGTGAGCACACATACTTTTTGACAAATTAAAGGAAAAAAAAAATAGCAAAATGGGCCTAGGAATCTAAATGCAATTGGTAACTTATTGACAGCAAAGAATTTTTTTTAAATAAAATTTTGTTTCATGTACCTTGAGAAAGCGGTTTCTGTTTTCCTGTCACTTTATAGGAGAATGTTGATCATTTAAAACAAGATTTATCTGTGAGACATGTTGCAAATACAAGATTCTTCTTTAAATAAGGCATTCTTCCTCCTGTGGATACACAAAAAGAACCTCAGCGAGGTGGAGGGGAAAAAATCTTTAGCCAGCAAAGGAAGCTATGTGAAGAAAAAACTTTTATAAGTCGGAATAATGAATTAACATCCTCCCCTAAATGTATTATTGAGCCACAAAATGAAACAATCCCCACACAATCTTTGTGAGAAGATGCAAATTTGACCCCCAAAAATTGACCATAAGAGACACTTCCAAGATTACTGTGCAATGTATTGAGTTGTTGGAAAAGTCATGACCTATCTTTCTGTTTTTCTGTGTAAAATGCATCATGACTTTTCCAATAACCGATACTTAGGCAGTAGTT
The DNA here is from genome assembly GCF_000334495.1 of Tupaia belangeri chinensis. Lineage (NCBI taxonomy): Eukaryota > Metazoa > Chordata > Mammalia > Scandentia > Tupaiidae > Tupaia > Tupaia belangeri. Next base: position 906,013 of record NW_006203325.1, on the reverse strand, counting down.
TTGAAATTTTTTTTCTGTAGAAGCTTTGCTCCTTACTGGTATGTCAGGGGCTTTCCTTCTCACAGCTTTATAAACCAAGATCCACTGCCCAGAACTTTGAACATCAGGCTGCTTTCTGGTTTTTGCTTTCTGAATACTAGAAATGTCTCTTTGTGTCTTGCAGTTCATTTAAAACCCAGTGACTTTATTTATTGACCTTTCTCAATTTTATAGCAGCAGTTCCATCTGATTGGACTGAAAGATATAGCCAATTGCTTCTTTGAAAAATAAATATCTTATTGCCCCTAAATGGTAAGTCTGCGTGCTTAATGGATTCTTCTTTTCAAACATAAACTGATTTCTTTCTTGATTAAAAATCGAATTTGAGATTCTCCAAGTTTATTAGGAACTGGAGTTGAAACATAGAGAAGCAACTGCAAGAGCTGCTGCAGAGGCTCTCGTAAACTAGCTTCACTGAGCCTCACAAACACCTTAGGAAAATATAGCTGTTATGAAATTTGTTGTGTACCGAATTCCCAGCAGGGCTTTTACAACTTCTGCTTCATATGAGGTTATTACTTTTTTTACTTTTATAGCACATAAAAATCTAACATTAGAATTGGGCATTAGCCCAAATAAGCAGTGTGTTACAATAATTCGTAACATTTCCTAAGTAATTTTTTAGTAAAACAGTATCGCTTTTACTTGTAATTATTAATGGAACTCCGGAACTCCTGGTTTTTAACTGACTATACATGTTTTTTGAATAAACACTGCATTTCTCAGTTGCCCAAATGGTTAGATATATACACAAAAATAAGTTTCGTTCAACGAGACCAGCAGATGGCATACTGGTTACGTTCCTAGACTACCACGTAGTGGACAGTGGTTCGCAGTCCTAGACCTGGCAGCTTAAAACTCACACGGGGTGGGGGGAGAGGAAACCAGCAGTTAGCGTATGGCTAGGTCGCTGGACTCCCACATAGTCGACCATGGTTCGCGTCCTGGACCCGGTGGCTTAAAAAACTCACGCCGGGTGCGTGTGCATGCTTGCCCAAGATCCCGAGAGGAGAATGGAGGAGAAGGGATTGCGGTATGGCCATCATCCCGGGCGTGGGGATGATTTCGAGTTCTATTCAGCAAGATAGAAATGGAGGATACTTTTAGGAAGCATTACTAATGTGAGAGGACAGAGTGGGTTGAAAGTATCTCCCAAGGGAACCAGCAGTTAGCGTAATGGCTATGTCGCTGGACTCCCACGTAGTCGACCGCGGTTCATGTCCCGGACCCGGTGGCTTAAAACTCACGCCGGGCGCGTGTGCGTGCGTGCCCAAGATCCCGAGAGGAGAATGGAGGAGAAGGGATTGCGGCGTGGCCATCCCCCCTGGGGGGTGATTTCTCGCTTTCTGTCTCTATGTCTCTCTCTGTCTGGCTGGCGAGCGCACGCGCCCTACAGTGAAAATCTCTCAAAAAAAAAAAAAAAAAAAAAAAGTATCTCCCAAAAAGACATGTCCATGTGGAAACTTGAAAAAGGGTCTTTACAGGTGCAGTTAAGTAAATGATATTGGGATTAGGTTATCCTACATTTAGAGAGGCTGTTCCTAAATTCAACGACAAATGTCCTTATCAGAGAAAGCCAAAGGGACATTTGAGACACAGAGACACATGTGAGAAACAGCAATGTAAAGACAGAGCAAAAACTGGCGTGATGCAGCTCTAAGTCAAGGAATATCTGGTACATGAGAAGATATGACAGGTTAAAAAAAAAAATCTCCAGTAGCACCTTCAGAAAAAATGGCCCATCCACCACACCTTGATTACATTTCCAGCCTCCAGAACTGTACAATAATCAGTTTCTGTGGTTTTAAACCACCAAGTTTGTGGCACTTTGTTACAACTGCCTTGGAAAACTAATACAGAGGTGTGCCATTCTCCCTCCCCTTCTCGTTTCCCTCAGACTGATCCTGAAAGCTAGAACCCCAAGAACAACACAGGAAAGTGAAGGAGCCTTGGAAATTAAAACAACTCATGGCTAGGGACCAGCAGTTAGTGTAATGGCCGTGTTGCTGGACTCCCACATAGTTGACCGTGGTTCGAGTCCCGGACCCGGCGGCTTAAACTCACGCCCAGTGCGTGTGTGTGTGTGCCCAAGATCCTGAGAGGAGAATGGAGGAGAAGGGATTGCGGCGTGCCCATCCCCCCTGGGGGGTGATTTCTCGCTTTCTCTCTCTCTCTGTCTCTCTCTCTGTCTTTCTGGCGAGCACATGCACCCTATAGCAAAACCTTCTCAAAAAAAAAAAAAACCCTCATGGCTAGACATGATGAAGCTGTTACCATGGTTCACCACCTCTACACATCTTAAAATGAAAGAGAAATATCTTTATAAGCCATTGCCATTTTCAGTTTGACCTATTATTCACTTCTGAACTTAATGCTCATCAATACCACTTATTTGACATTTATTTTGTATGGTTAGCTTGGTATCTTCCTCAGAGCCAACTAATGTGGGATTCATATTGTAATCATTTTAGGCACTGATGTGAGTCCTATTATCATCACACAATAGACATTTATCGAATGAATGGGTAGATTAACTTTATATCTTCTTGTCAATGCATACAAGATTAAATTTTGAACTTATCAAAGCCTAATGAAATCTAAGTTATTTGGGGGTTTTGTTTTGTTTTTATTGCCACAGGATGTGCTCTCCAGAAAGAGAGAAAAAGGAGAGAGAGAGAAAGCACTCTCCAATGGTGCATAATCATACCGCAATCCTTCTATTTTCATTTCTCCACCCATCACAATTTCAGACATGTACACGCATGTGCCTAGCATGTTTTCCAAGACTTCAAGCCTGGGATTCAAACTGTGATTGGCTGAGTGTGATAGGTCACCATGCACAGCACTTAACTAGTACACTATGGGACTATCCCAACATATAGGGTTTATTTTTTTAAAGGATTATTTAATTTGGGACCAGCAGTTAATGTAATGGCTATGTCACTGGACTCCCACGTGGTCGACTGCGGTTCGTGTCCCGGACCCAGTGGCTTAAAAACTCATGCTGGGCGCATATGTGTGTGTGCCCAAGATCCCGAGAGGAGAATGGAGGAGAAGGGATTGAGGTGTGGCCATCCCCCCTGGGGGGTGATTTTTCGCTTTCTGTCTCTCTGTCTCTCTCTGTCTGTCTGGTGAGTGCACATGCCCTATAGCAAAAACCTCTCAAAAAATTATTTCATTTAATTTAACTTAATTTAATTTCATTTATTTATTTGAATTTGACCAAAGAGGGACAGAGTGAGAGAGAGTGGGAAAGTGAGAAAACAAGTTGCCAAGTCTGGGACTTGAACCACAGTCGGCCATGTGGTTCAAGAGCCCTTAACCACCATGAGCCTGCCATCCACCCCACCCCAAATACAGGTTTTAATGACATATTGTCTTCCACTATGAAACGCACATAAAAAGAAATCGTCAAAGAACATTGGGAGATTATATCCATTATCAAGAGAATAAAGAGACAGAGATATAATTTATTTTAAGAAATCTCATAGCATTGGGACCAGCAGTTAGCGTAATAGCTATGTCACTGAACTCCCATGTAGTCGATCACGATTCAAGTCCCAGACCCGATGGCTTAAACTCAGGCCAGGCGTGTGTGTGTGCATGCTCAAGATCCAGAGTGGAGAATAGAGGAGAAGGGATTGCGGCATGGCCATCGCCCCTGGGGGGTGGTTTCTCACTTTCTGTCTGTCTCTCTGTCTTTCTGGCGAGTGCACACGGCCTAGAGCAAAAGCCTCTCCAAAATAAAATCTCAGAGCATTTAGTTTCCACTCCTTTTTCTTCCTATTCTTGCCCAAATGAAAGGCCCTTTCTCCCTGATACTGTATCTGTATATGTTAAGGAAATGTTTTAAACCTTCATGTGAAATATGATCAGAGATTCTAAATGCCTAAATAATGACCCTCATAAAGAAAACTAGAAAATGAAATTCATCAGTCTTCTACTTAAATCACAATCTAAGATAGAGCTCAGGAAATCAAATTATAAATCATAGTACCTGTGAGACATTTAGGGAATTTTTCTTAACCCCTCCAGAGTCATCTTTCAATGATGATGGGGACTGAAAGGGTAAATTCTAGAAAGCTTCCTCACATTCAAATAGCTATCTTTGACAAAGTAACACAACCTGTCACTGGCCCCAGAGAGGAGAATAAAAAAGAGAGTGCTCATATTTCTGTTGTTAGAGCTGATTACCACCAACTGGGTAATTTATTAAAAATAGGAAAAAAGATTTGGGGGCCAGATAGTGGAATACTGGTAAAACATGATGCTCTGTAAGGCAATTCTACATAGGAAGATTGATGGTTCAAGTCCAGAGACCTCCCTGAGAATGTCACATGTGTCCATGATCCAGTGTTGGCTGAAGACTCGGAGTGGATCACAGCATCAAGATCCTATGAGAGGGGGTGCTGGCTCTCTCTTTTTCTGTCTCCCTCACTCAAAAAAAAAAAAAAATTAAATAACTGAACTTTTTAAAAAACCTAGGGGAAAGAAAAAAACATGAAAAAATATATACCTTAAAAAAGAATAAAATTGATTCAGTTTATGATTCTGGGGGTCCAAAATCAACGGGCTTCATCTGGGAAAGACCTTCTTGCTGGGGAGAACTCTTTGCCAAGCCTTGAGATGGCATAGGGTATCACTTAGCAGGAAGGTAAGAATGTGTGCGTCTGGTCTCTTTCTTTTTATAAAGCCACCAGTGCCTAATCAAGGAGGTCCAACCCAATGACTTTACCTAATCGTAACTATTTCTCAAGGTCCCTCCCCAATATCATAGATTATGTTTTTACCGTCTTAATACTATCATAATAGCGAACAATTTCAACACACGCATTTTAGGGGCACATTATTCCAAATATAGCAGAGAGGGATCTACATTTCAACCTGTCATTTATAAATGACAATCCCAATGTTTTCAATGATCACCAATGGTCAGGTGTGTAATCCGTGCCATACAGGAAGTCGGACTGGAGCTAACAATGAGCTTGTCAATAATGACATTTATATTTGGGATTAACACAAGTCTAATTGACATAATGTTCAGATTCTCATTGCTCAAAATACTTAGGGTGGTCTCATTTCATTTTACTCCTCTATATTTAAATATCACTTGTTGATTTTCAATGTCCTGTAGTACTGTGGACATAATAAAATAAAATAAACTCCAGAGCTATCTAAACTCAGTATTCAATGTCATTTGAAGTAATGGGGATCAATAAAAGGGAAGAGAGCTAATATTCTCAAGCCTTACTCTTAGTTACATAGTTGTTCATTATATACATATATATAATATAAAATACTCTTCCTGATTCTAAGATTATAAAGTAAATTAAAACGTTCTTATTTCTCATAGGTAAGTGGAACAGAGATTAATAGTTGTAACTATATCATTTCTCTTATCCCCTGCTAATATAATAACCCTTGTCTTTTTTAACTAGGCAGGTGGCCATGTGGAAATAAAAGCTGCTATTTTTGGTTGCTAGATATGGACATGTGATTCAATCCTGGCTAATATATTGGCTTGTCAGGAAAATCACAACACATTTTTGCATAGAAAAACACAGAGAAAAACATTATGGCTTTCCCAACGACCTAATAATGCAAGTGGCAGTTGTGTAGACAACTTTCAGAATGGGTCCTTTGAGTACAGACATGATGTTCCTCTTCCTCCCTCTTCCTTCATGCTGGTTTGATTGCAAGCTGGTGGCCCCAGCTTGAGCAGCTATCTTGGACCATGAGATTGAAGTCATGTGCAAAAGAAGGCAGAGCCACAAGATAGAAGAAGCAAGGGTGGTGACACCATGAGCACTGAAGCAATTCTCAAGTGCCTCCTTATGGACTTCTTTTATGTGAAAGAGGAAAAAAATGTTTAAGCTATTATGGTTTGGATAATTTTGTAATTTTCAGTAATATGAGGCTGAACTTAATTCTAGTTAACAATGAACTGTGAAATGCTTGTGTAATATGGGATTTGCCATCCAGGAGTACAAAAGCTATGTTCGAGAAAAAGAGAGATAAGTTGTTTTTGGAGGAGTCAAAAATGCTATATAGAGATAGTCACATTTAAACACAAAGGACTTTGACATGTGGAAACAAAGTGGAAAGTGCATCGCTATGTGGGACATGGAAGGATATTCGTCACACATAGACCTGGAAGGCGTCCCGGAGCCGGAGAGTGTGTGAACTTCAGTAGCAGTATAAGAAGTTTGGGCTTGGGCCAGCAGGTGGTCTGGTGGTTAAGGCACTGGATTTCACATAGCTGACCTCAGTTTGAGTCCTGGATCTGACAGCTTAGAAATCATGCTGGGCGTGTGTGTGTGTGTGCCCAAAATCTCAGGAGGAGAATGGAGGAGAAGAGATTGCAGCGTGGCTATCTGCTCTGGAGGGAGGGTGATTTCTCACTTTTCTTCTACCTGTCTCTCTGTGGAGTGCACACATGCTAAAATCTAAAAAAAAAAATGAGTAAAAAATTTTTAAAATTGGTGCTTTGCTCAATAGGCAGAGGGAATCAACAAAATCTTTTGTATGTGATCATTATTTTTCTTTGGAAAAATTAAAGAGAGATTGTATAATTATGAAATATATTCAGCTTTGTACAAAAAGAATTATTTTAACTTTATTATGATTTTCCAATTTGACCAGAGAGAGAAAGAAGGAAAGAAAGAAAGGAAATCACCAGGTCTGGGACCCAAACCATGGCTGGCCATGTGGGAGTCCAGTGCCTTTAACCACAATGCCACCTGCCAGCCCCATACTCAGCTTTTGATAATGAGAATACCTGAGTCTGCTAGGATCGTTCTTTCCAACCTTCTTCAAATGAGAGTGCACATAGAAGTAATGATGTTCTTGTAGCACTCTGGTTAAATGGATGAGGCTGTTGATTGCAGAAGGCAACTAGCCTCATGCCCAACTGTTCAGGCCTCATCTGGGAGCCCCAAGGTCTGGGAAGATTAATATCTCAGCATACTTAATACCTGTTTCCTTTATGGCATGCCATTTAGGAAGCTCTACCATTGGGGATCAATTCCCTCATAAAATAAGGAATGATTTTTATTTAGACATATTTATGTGAATAATTTAGCAAATAAAACCTGGGTAAAACAGGAACTTACAGCCTATTTTTGGGGTTGGTACCTTTGAATCTTTATAAACCCAGAAGAAAATCAATAAAAAGGCAATGTTAATAGTGATGATGTTGGGACCAGCAGTTAGCGTAATGGCTATGTCGCTGGACTCCCATGTAGTCGACTGCGGTTCGAGTCCCGAACCCGGTGGCTTAAACTCATGCTGGACGCGTATGCGTGCGTGCCCAAGATCCCAAGAGGAGAATGGAGGAGAAGGGATTGCGGTGTGGCCATCCCCCCGGGGGGTGATTTCTCACTTTCTGTCTCTCTGTCTCTCTGTCTGTCTGACAAGCTCACGTGCCCTATAGCAAAAACCTCTCAAAAGAAAAAAAAAATAGTGATGATGTTAAAATATCTTTCTCTCTCTGTCCACATGTGTTATACATATGTAAGTGTACATAAAATATATACACACATGCAGATAGCACACACACACATATAAAGGCAAAATGCAGAAACCATTCCAAGTTTGGCCAAATATAGTTTTGTATTCATTTTTATAGACAATTAGATACATTTTGGAAATTGCTAATTTTCACACAACCAGTGACTAATATCTTCACCCCCTACACCCATGCCATATGGCTTTTTCCTGTGTTCCTTTTACATATAGGAGAGTATGAAGACAAGGATAGGCTAGGGAAGCCATAGACTTGCAACTCCATTAAAAAAAAAAAAAATCCAAAAAACAAAAAACAAAGAAAAACACTTCATCGTGCCTTTGTCACATTGTCCAGTCTCTTTGAGATTCTAGTTCTAGATGACACCCTTTACTAGTAAAAATAAGAATAGTAGTAATAACTAATGTGAAGAATGCAGGTGCCATTCATAGTGTGGGAATATAATTTTATTTCTTGCTGCCAACCACACAGAGAAGTAGGTAATGTTGATATCCTCAGTTTAAAGGAACCTAAATTTAAGATAAGGTTTAAATCTTTTAAACATTTTTCTCCTGCTAGGACTAAAAAAAGAAAGCGCTGTGAAGTGTAGCAAGTTGTTTTTTGTTTTTTTTTTTTCTCTTTTGCATGATAAGTGCCTGGGAATTATTCTGCATAGCCTGTTGTTGGGGTTTTTAGAACTATAAAACAAGACAAAACACCTCTGAAAGATGTGTATGCAGGTACCTGGGAAGAGATGGTTTTAACGGGGCAGCCGAGTGTTTTGATCCTCAACGACCTAATTAAACTCTAGCTTCGGCTACTTCTATCTGTGAGGTGCAAAGAAACACAGAGATGAACTGACCGGCTATAGGACCGCTTTTCTTCAAGTAAGTCAATATCTCAAACAATTCCAGAAAATCCAGAATCTTGGATATGCTTGATTTTTCCGAGAATTAGTAGAGTCAGAGAAAAATTATGTGTACTAAATTCTATTCTGCATGATAGAAACACAACCTTGACCTAGAACTATTGCTATGATTTAAGAGGATTATATGCCTGAAAAAAAAAATGTTTAAAACCTTTCATCTTCATTCTTTTTTTTTTTTTTTTTTTGCTTTATCCTATCGACTTAGTGAAACCAAGAATGACAGGATACATGGCAAACCTGCATCTCAAGCCATGATTTCATTCCTAAAATCAAATCTATTTTTAACAGATACTGAGAGGCAAGGACTCATTTTTACACAGAATTATGCATTCACAGAAAAACTGTGAATGAATCTACAGCTTGTTGAAAGAACAGGAGTAAATGATGGAGTAAGCTGCCACCTAGAGTTGGAATTTGAATGCAGTGTAATATAGAACGCAAAAATGATGCCTTCCGTCTGAGAGCCCGAGGTCTCACGCAATTAACTTGAACACAGAAGTCCTTTACCGTAATGTCCACTTAGTCTTTCACACCACCCATGTGTCCACAGATTCAGGGGTTCTGCAAGAAGAAAACAAGCCATTTTTATAAGGAAAACACAAGACTAGAAGCCAAGTGTCATCTCTTGACTATATCTATAAAAACAATCTATGAAAACACATATTTAATATACTAACATATACAAATGGCCCAGAAATAAAAGGTCAAATTATTTTAAGTGCCTTCTGTTATAAATTACTGAATAAAAATGTATTCCACCCAACTCTTTCAATTATACTCTATTTGTCTTTCTGCTTTGCATATCCATCTTGGAGGTCAGAGGCTTTATTTAAAAAAAAAAGAAGTAAGGGTTTTGCCTTAGGGCTTGTGTACTCATGGGATAGAGGATAAGGGGAGAGACAGTGAGAAGGAAAGTTAGAAATCACTCCCCAGGGGGAATGGCCATGCCACAATCCCTTCTCCTCCAGTTTCTTCCAGGGTCGTGGGCACAGCACGCTTACACATGCACCCAGCATGAGATTCAAGTCACCAGGTCTGAGACTCAGCCATAATCAGCCATGTGGGAGTCCAATAACATGACCACTACGCCATCTGCTGGCCCACGGGGCTTCTAATACTTGCTAAACTCACTGACAAAATCAAGGGGAACTGTTCAAATTTAAATATGACAGTTAATTGTTCTAAGGCTTGGGACGCTGATATTTTACTTCCTTAACTACATTGTTCTAAAACATATGTTAGAAATCCTGAAATTATGGAGTAGCCATCAACAAACCCAGAAGGCTTAATAAATTGTGAATAGCTTGTTCCCACTCCAAATTTGCACCTAGCCACAAGTATGAAAAGGATTACTCATCTAATCACACATGTGCAGCTTAGTTCAAGCCCTTGTGTGTATGTCAAAGTAAAGTTTGGCTTTTCTGGATCAAGTAGAGAATTGAGAGTTCAGAAGTAAGCTATTTTCTGGGCCAACAGATGGCATAATGGTTACATCGCTGGACTCCCACATAGTCGACAGTGGTTTTGTGCCTGCGTGCCCAAAATCCTGAAGGAGACTGGAAGAGAAAGGATTGCAGCAAGGCCATCCCTTCTGGGGGGTGCTTTCTCACTTTCTGTCTCTCTGTGTCTCTCTGATGAGCACACACCCTGTAGCAAAAAATATATAAATAAATAAATAAAAATTAAAAAAAAATAAAACTCTCTAAAAAAAAGAATAATTTCTCTTTTTTTATAATTATTTAATTTAACTTAATTCACTTATTTATTTTAAATTGACCAGAGAGGGACAGAGTGAGAGAGAGAGAGAGAAACAAAGAAAGAGAGAGATAGGAAAGTGAGAAAGCAACCCTGCCAGGTCCAGGATTTGAACCATGGTTGGCCATGGTTAAAGGTCCAGGACCTTTAACCACCATTCCACCTGCCAGCCCCAAAAGTGAGCTATTTCTAATATTTTACCCGAAAAATTCTATGTTATATGTTTATCACCTGGCTGCCTTTATTTTTCAACCCTAGCCATGTGCTTGGTTTATCTGTAAGTCTCTTGGTATATAAAAAAATACCTGTTGGGACCAGCAGTTAGCGTAATGGCTATGTCGCTGGACTCCCATGTAGTCAACCATGGATCACATCCCAGACCTGGTGGCTTAAACTCACTCTGGGCACGGGGGGGTGTGTGCCTAAGATCCCAAGAGGAGAATGGAGACGGGATCGTGGCGTGGCCATCCCCCCTGGGGGGCGATTTCTCGCTTTCTATCTTTCTATCTCTCTGTCTGGTGAGCACACGCCCCCTATAGCAAAAACCTCTAAAAAAAAGAAAAAATAGCTGTTGACTCTTCTGCCTCATATAATGTTCTATTTCTTTCTCCTACTCTAATACTTCTCCATTCTTAATCTCACCTATTTTACCAGGACAGATTTATTATCCTTATTTTCTTTCATAAAATCCTCTTTTAACATTTCTTTTCTTTCATCTCCATTGTTCTTTCTGTGACCCCTGTCCCCTCTGATCTGGTAACCTGAGGGCTAACTTATATTTAGTCCTGCATATTTCTACAGCTTGTCCACATGTCCTCTGATACATAGCCTCTGAGACCTCCCCTGGTGTCTTTGCGTTTCTTACAGTTTCCTCTGTGAAGCTCTTGCCTTCTACAATCAGCAAAAAACAAGGCAAGCATGGCTTTCTTCTCACTTATGGATATGTTTGTATTGTTCAATTGCTTTTTTCCCCCCCAAGTTTTTCTATGGAGCACATACATTCACCAGAGACAACAAAGGAGAGAGAGGGGGGGGGAGTGAGAAATCACCCCCACCCCCCCCCACCCCCAGGGAAGATGGCCTGCAGCAATCCTTTCTCTTCCATCCTCCGAATTGTAGGCATACATGCATACATACCTGGTGTGTTTTTCAAGCTGCCAGGTCTGAGACTCCAAACTCAGAGCTGACTATTTGATATCCAGCCACCTTAATCACCATGCTACCAGGTGACCCTCAACTGCATTCTTTTACTCTGTATTATTTGATATTTGCACCTAATTCAGTCAGCTTACCTACAAATACTATGTATCTTTTCTCTTTCTTTTCCTTTAATTAGGCCATCTTGTCTATTTTATAGGATTTTAATTCTTACTGTCCTCTTGGTTTCCCCTCCCATATTCAGTCAGTTAGTGGCTTGCCGTTTATGTTAAAGTATCTTAAATATGATTTGAATGGCACTCATATGAAAGGCAATATTCTACATGCTTTGCAGTATTATTACTTCATCTTTTAAAAAAAATCTTCATGAGATAAGTAGTATTATTGTCTCCTTTTTTGCAGACAAAGAAACCTACACACAAAGACTTTCAGAAACTCACCCAAAGGAACTCCAGAGGTAAAGCTGGAATTTGAACCCCCAAAAGTTAGGCTTTAGAGTCCATAAACTTAGTCAAGAGGCTATACCTCTTTCATGCTTCTACACTTCTCTTATCTTCCCAACTACTTCTACCCCACACTAGCCACAGATCTCATAAAACATGGGAAAACTGAGATACAGATTGCGTTACCAAGGGTTTGAGAAAGAGGGCTGACCTCAAACTATTGACTTAAGAAAGCCCCATAGATCAGGCAGCACTGCTGTGTAACAGAGAAATGGTAGGAAGGACTTGGGATCACAGGCTAGCATTTGCTTCAGGGTCTGTCAACTGTGTGACTTTGTGTGGTTATCAACCACTCAAGTTACTTGTGTATGAATTGTAAATAGTTATTAGCCTTTAGCCAGCTTTAAGATTCTAATTCAAGATTGTTGCTTTTTCTTTCTTTCTGTTTTTATTTTCTTTCTTTTTTTCTTTCTTTCTTTTTTTTTTTTTTTTTTTTTTGGGATGG
>NW_006203325.1:859285-893607 GCF_000334495.1 Tupaia belangeri chinensis | reverse complement strand
CCCCCTCCCCCCCCCGCCATGCCGCAATCCCCTCTCCTCCATTCTCCTCTCGGGATCTTGGGCACATATGCACATGTGCCCAGCGTGAGTTTAAGCCACTGGGTCTGGGACTCGAATCGCAGTCAACTACATGAGAGTCCAGGGACATAGCCATTACATCAACTACAGATCCCTTCTTTTTTTTTTTTTTTTTAATAGTATGCTTTCTTAGTCTACTCACAATTATGTCTTTTAAACTGATACTTTCTTTTATTTGGCTGCTATTTGAACTGATAAAGATCTTAAGCCCCAGGCCCTATCTTTTCCTCCTAAATTTCTCTCAATTGTTTATTTTTTTTTTTTTTGAGAGATTTTCACTGTAGGGCGCGTGCGCTCGCCAGACAGACAGAGAGAGACATAGAGACAGAAAGCGAGAAATCACCCCCCAGGGGGGATGGTCACGCCGCAATCCCTTCTCCTCCATTCTCCTCTCGGGATCTTGGGCACACACGCACACACGCCCGGCGTGAGTTTTAAGCCACCGGGTCCGGGACACGAACCGCAGTCGACTATGTGGGAGTCCAGCAACATAGTCATTATGCTAACTGCTGGTTCCCATCAATTGTTTATTTTTTGTAGATATATTTTTGTGATGAACTCAAGGTGTGTGTACCATGCTCTGATCCTTCTGCAGGTATAAGCCATCACAATGGTCTTCTTACGGTGGGTGGGGAATGTAGCCAAGGCCTTCTACAGGGCCTTAGCGTGCCAAGCAGTAGTACCCAGCATATGTGCTACTCTGGCTGGACTTACTCTGGTAGTTTTTGATCATTGTCAAAGCCCACTAAATGTCAGGCTACTTTTACTGATAGAACTCACTGCAAGAAATAAATAAATCCCCAGGGAACAAAGAATATTTTCTAGAAGAAATAAATGATAAGTAGAAAAACTGCTTGTCAATTCAAGGTGACTAGAAAAATCTTCATCACTCTCAGAAAAGTCATATAAATGAGATAGCTGTTTAGTCTGTCTAATAAGTCACATGAGTTCTGCCATCTAGTGACAAGTGTTATCAATTAGTATATACAGGATTTAGATGTACATATGTAGGACATGGCTCATAAATTTGGGGGGCGGTATTAGGTAAGATCATGCACATCAAATTATCACGTAGCAAGTGCTCAACAAATAAAAGTTGTTTTCATTACTGTCCTATAAATAAATGTGTCTATCACTTAGCTACTAACAGTCTAATAGTCTATATAAATAAAAATAATAGCAAATGCCCACCCGAGAAATGGGTACAGCTCCACTTTTACAATTTTATCTTTTCACGTGAATCTAATAGATTCTGTTTACATACTGCCAGTTGAAATTTACTTGAACTTTTATTGGTGTTAGCTTTTTTTTGCAATGCTAAAGTCTTTTTTTTTTTTTAGAGGTTTTTGCTATAGGGTGCGTGCGCTCACCTGAAAGACAGAGAGAGAGACAGAGAGATAGAAAGTGAGAAATTACCCCCCAGGGGGGATGGCCACGCCACAATCCCTTCTTCTCCATTCTCCTCTTGGGATCTTGTGCACAAACGCACACGTGCCTAGCGTGAGTTTAAGCCAACCGGGTCCGGGACCCAAACCGCAGTCGACTACACAGGAGTTCAGCGACATAGCCATTACGCTAACTGCTGGTCCCAATGCTAAAGTCTTAATGGGGTTCTCTGAATAAATCCTGTATGGAGAAACATTAAATAATATCAGTATTGCTTAATCAATATGTAGACCAGATCATTCCATACACAAATACGTATGAGAACACTGAAGTTACGCTACAGGAAGGTGCATTTTATAGGTGTTAAGAAACAGAAAATATAGAAAATTATTTTAGCATGTATTATTCCTAAATGTTACATTCCAAGATGGGCAAGGAAAAAAATCTAGAGACAGTTCTTGTCAGTCAAATGACCTGTGGCATGGTTTCTAGTTTTGTCCCGATTATAAGTAGTGGCATCAGATATGGGCAGCAGTTTCAGGAGGGGGGAACCAGCAGTTAGTGTAATGGCTATATCGCTGGACTCACCGGAGTCGAACGGCGGTCGAATATCGCTGGACTCCCCGTAGTCGACCGCAGTTCGAGTCCCGGACCCGGTGGCTTAAACTCACGCCAGGCGCGTGTGCATGCGTACCCAAGATCCTGAGAGGAGACTAGAGAAGAAGGGATTGCGGCATGGCCATCCTCCCTGGGGGGGGTTTCTCACTTCCTGTCTCTCTATCTCTCTATGTCTTTCTAGAAAGCGCACACATCCTATGACAAAAACCTCTCCAAAAAAAATTTTTTTTCAGGAGCAATTATGCACACACACACAAAAGCATATGCGTAATTTTCACTGTGAAAAATCAGAAATCACCAATGATCTTGAGAGAGGCTGAGTTGGAAAACAGGTGTATGAGTACTGTTAATAAAAGTGGTCAGGAGAAAGCTGAATACAGATTAACTTTTCTATAGAGCTTGGCTATTAAAATAAAGTTTTTTAAAGAATTATTTATTGGGACTAGCATATGGCATAATAATTATGTTGCTGGACTCCCATGTAGACCACCAAGGTTCAAGTCCAGGACCCAGCAACTTAAACTCACGCCAGGCATGTGTGAGTGTGTGCCCAAAAATTCCAAGCAGAAAATGGAGGAGAAGGGATTGTGGCATAACCGTCACCCCTGGTGGTGAGGAGGGGGGGTGATTTCTCACTTTCTGTGTCTCTGTTTCTCTCTCTTTCTCTAGAGAGCGCATGCACCCTATAGTAAAAATCTATCTCTTAAAAAAATTATTTATTTAATTCTACTTGTTGTTGCTATTATTTTTTAATTTGACCAGACCAGATAGAAGCAGAAAGAGAAAAAGGGAAAGTGAAAAAGCGAGTCACCAGGTCCAGGACTCAAACCGCAGTCGACTATGTGAGAATCCAGCACCTTAACCACCATGCCACCTGCCAGCCCCAGAATAACTGTTTTTTTATTAGCTAGCCTCACAAGCAGTTTTTCCCAAGGTATGATGATTCCCTTAAATATACTCTCTGTTCATGAGACCTATAGGTATTGTGTATGGCATAAAAAGATATAAAGAGAGTTTAGAGTCACCTGAGTACTCAGAAATATGGTTAGACTTATGTGGCCCTTGTCATGTCACTGAGCTCTCTGTGCCTGTTTTCTTATATATACAACAGGGATGGTAATGAACCTATGAAATAAGGTTGACAGGAGTTGTTTTTTTTTTCTTGGAGAGGTTTTTGCTATAGGGCGCATACGCTCACCAGACAGACAGAGAGAGACAGAGAGACAGAAAGCGAGAAATCACCCCCCAGGGGAGATGGTCACGCCACAATCCCTTCTCCTCCATTCTCCTCTTGGGATCTTGGGCACGCACGCACACGCGTCTGGCGTGAGTTCTAAGTCACCGGGTCCGGGACGTGAACTGTGGTCGACTACGTGGGAGTCCAGCGACATAGCCATTACGCTAACTGCTGGTTCCCTGACGGGAGAATTTTGAAAGCTAATACATGGTGGGACCAACAGGTGGCATGATATTTACATCACTGGACTCCCATGCAGTCAGCTGTGGTTTGAGTCCTGGACCCAGTGGCTTAAAACACATGCTGGATGTGTGTGAGTGCGTGTGAGTGTGTGTGTGAGCCCAAAATTCTGAGAGGAGAATGAAGGAGGCAGCGTGGCCATCCTCCCTGGGGTGGGGGAAGCAACTTCTTGCTTTCTGTCTCCTTGGCAAGCCATGCACCCTATAGCAAAAAAAATCTTCCTCTAAAAAAAAAACAAAAGGTAATATCTTGACTGGACTAACATGCAGTGTATTCATGCTGGAAAGATTCCTTCTGTATGCTGCAAGATGTACAGTGATGAAAAGTAAATTTTAAAAAATTAAAAAGATAGTATACGGAAAACCACTTAGAACAATCGTAGAACATAGGATTTGCTCATTAGATATTAACTATCGTTATCATAATCATCATCTCCATTTAAATTTAAAAGGGCAGAATGGGCCATCTGAGTTACTGTTCCCTGAGCCCCTTCCACTGATGGTAACTTCAAAAATTTTCCTACATTCTTCGAAGTGTTTTAACCTTGTCATGGAAAGATCATATCCTTACCATTTTCTGTAGCCTGAGATCATTAAAGACATACCAGTGAAAAAATCCTCAAATACTGGACCAGTAGGTAGTGTAATGGTTATGTTACTTGACTCCCACATAGTTGACTGTGGTTGGAATCCCAGACCCAGCAGCTTATACTCATGCTGGGTACGTGTGTGTGTGCCCAAAATCTCGAGAGGCGAATAGAGGAGAAGGTATTGGGGTGTGACCATGCCCCCGAGGTATGATTTCTTGCTTCCTTTCTCTCTATCTCTCCCGCAAGCATGTGTGCCCTATGCAAAAATCTTTCTTAAAAAAAAAAATCCTCTAATACTAATGGGAACCAATCATTATTTTCTTTAGATTTAATACAATATTAAAATGTGTTAAATTATTTATTTTATTTATTATTATGTAAAAGTTTGCCATAGGGCACATGTGCTCACCAGAGAGAGACAGTGAGAAAGAAGAAAAGTGAGAAAGAAAGCCATTAGGTTCCAGACTCAAACCATGGCTCGCCATGTGGGAGTCCAGCATCCCAGCCACCACGCCATCTGGTGGCCCTTGTTTAAAAATTTAAAAGCCATGCATTTCATCTGCCCAGCTCCCAAGGAAGGTGTACTTTGTCTCCATGTTTGAAAAGGGCTTGGTATTATCAAAGCAACTTTGACTATTAATTAAACAACATCCTATGAAACAGGTCAGTACTTTAATCTTTCAGCATAGGTAAACAGGACACAGAGAAGTAAAAACAATCATTTGTCTTAGATCATAAACTAGCTCATTATTTGAAAGGTCTTCCTGTCAATTAATGAGTCTGTCATTCAATCTGATAGGCCAAGCTGCAACAAACAAAATGTCAGTACATTAATTCATATGTTGTTATATATTAGTGAGTCATCAGTGTGTCCCACGCTTCCTGAATCTGGATTTTGCACTTCGTGTTCCGGCTACCTGAGACGATCTTCCTTCTCCAGTTCCCTCATCTTCCTAGCTAATTGCTATACATGCTTCATAATTTAATGCATATGTCAATTTTCGGAGAAGGTTGGCCTAGCCTTGCTGTCTCATTTAGAGTCTTCTATTTATTGCTCACATAGCATCCTCTCTTATCTCTATCATGGTACTCACTAGACTCCACTGTGACAATGGACTTCCTGAAAAAAAGGAACATTTTCTCCTTGGTCTTTATATTCTGTTAAACAGTGCCGAGCACATGATATTTGCTCAACAAACATTTTTGAATAAAAATTGTGTGGATGATATATGTATATATTAGTCACCACAGGAGAATATGTGACAAAATGAAAAACACAGCCTATACTTATTTTTCGTTTAATATAAATGTCTAGCGCAGGTCAGGTGGCTCTGCCTTAACAACTCAAGGATGCAAGGTGACATGATTTTACCATCCTGTGGTGACATGATTTTACCATCCTGTGGTACTGCATTGCCTGGAACAGGTAGACTTCTAGATTCTCGCCGGTCAGAACTACTCACATGACACGTGAAATGGACAATTTCTGTATGGCTTAAATCCCCTTAAAATCCCGGTCTCCATATATGCCACAGCCAGCACTGTGACTCTTCAGTGACCTGTCTTTGGGCTATTTAGCACAGAGCAAGGAATGCACGCCAACCCCCAAGTGGCTGTTGATTAATGACTATCTTGTGAAAAATATTAGTTTAACTCCTTTGCCTTGGGTTGGGTCAACTCTGAGGAATTGCCTACCCTCTGGAATTCTCCTATAGGGTCTTGCTTGTGGGACTTTGCCTGAGATTATACTCCTGCCTGGCTTTATTACAATTCCTGTTATGATTCTATTATTTCCGAACCAGTCTTCCTAATTAATATTTTCTTAATACATCATTTGTATACATATGCTTGTCTTTGCATATGGGGGTAACTTGATTTAAAACAGTGCATTCTGGCCGCTGTGGTATTGTGCGCTGGTTAGTCTTGCTACTTAGCAGGCTGTGGCCACCTGAAGGCCTGGGTTCAACTCCAAACCTATTCTACAAATATGGACTGGTCCGTGCCTGTAGTTTGAGCCACTTAGAAGGCTGAGGCATGAGAACTGAGACATAGCAATCTTATCTTTTTTTTTTTTCTTAATTTTTTTAGGTTTTTGCAAGAAGGCACATGCACTCTCCAGAGGAGACAGAGAGAGAAGGTGAGAAATCACCCCCGAGGTGGGGGGAACCACAACCTGCAATCTCTTCTCCCCTATTCTCTTCTCAGGATTTCAGGCACACGCACACACACAAATGCACACAATCAGCGTGATTTTCAAGCCATGGTCAGCCATGCGGGAGTCTGGTGCCTTAACCACCATGCCTCCTGCTGGCCCTGTAAGACTGCATTGTAAAAAAAAAAAAAATGGGGAGGGGCAGGGGGAGAGGTTTTTGCTATAGGGCACGTTCACTCCTCAGAAAGACAAAGAGACACAGAGAGGCAAAAAGCAAGAAATCACCCATGAGGGGGATGGCCATGCCACAATCCCTTCTCCTTCATTCTCCTCTCAGGATCTTGGTCACGCACACATACGTGACTGGCATGAGTCTCGAACCATAGTTGGCTACATGGGAGTCCAGCCATATAGCCATTACACCAACTGCTGGTGCTACCCCTCCAATATATATATATATAAATATTTAAAGACGGTGGCACTAATTATTGGGCAGAGAAATAAAATGTGTCAGGTTTACAGAAACAAAGAGATACAAGAGTAATGTCTACCACAGCATAATGAAAAGCAATTTGGTGATTAAGACAAGGGTTAGATAAAGTGGGTTCAGCTCCATAATTCTAGCAACAGGACTGGACACAGAGAAGAAAAAAAAAATACAGGATTGGGTAGGAAAAGAGTCACTGAGAAAAGTAACTTTCTTGCAGGTAAGATGCTGAGAAAGCTCTAAAACGCAAAGATGAAAGAAGCCCTGAGCTTGGTTCTAATAGATGTCATTATTTGAGGAGAGCCCATTGTGCAGTAATTACAGAGATGACAGGAGTGCAGGGGCCATGTCACATCAGGTTATAAATAGACACACAGGAAAGTATAAGTACTAGAAGAAGTCGGTTTGATGGCAGCCTAGTTCTCGGTCATAACTTTACAACAAGACCTCAACTTTACAACAAGACCTCAACTTTACAACAAGACTAATATTGGGGAAGGAGGGACTAGAATGTGACTTTTTCAGGGAAGATGGTATTTAAGTCTATGCACAGTCCCTGTGGTATTAGAGAAGCAAAATAGAGCTCCAGTTTCAGTGGAGTACCGGGTAGGGAAGCAAAGTCAGACTCCCAGTCGAACGAAGTGAGCACCATTGTGAAGACACAGGTAGGCTGCACTTGACGGGCAGTTTCGACTGGAGCCCACGATGCTCTCGGATGCTGTCCTGTCGTTGCAGGATTCACCGCAGACAATCCTGGCTGATTTTCCCTGCTCTGGCGAGGTCAGCTTTCCATTGGATAGAGATTCCTTTCGCAATAGGGACTGAGAAGTAAAACACTTTCTATTCACACTTCTAGATTTCAAGTCGTAGTTGGAAAGGCTTTTCCTACACCCATGTTTTAAAGGAGTTCACCTATGTTTTCCCATAGCAAGTCAAGTACAAGATTTACTATTTTACATTTAGATGCCTGGTGCATTCAGAGTTCTTTTTCGTATGGATAAAATACAGATCCAATTTTGTCATTTTCAAAATACTAATATTGAGATACATTCTTTTAAGTTCATCACCTCCTCCAATAATTTCAACTGTCATCTTTATCATTACTAAATTCCCTAGATGCTAGGACCTGTTTGGGACTTGGTATTCTGTTCCATTTGTCTCTCTAGTCATGTATCCATATCCTACTTTTTTTTCTTTTTAGTTTTTGTTGCAGGGCATGTGCGCTCACCAGAGAGTGAGACAAAATGAGAACTCAACCCCAGGGAGGATGGCTGTGCCACAATCCCTTCTCCGTTCTCCTGTCAGGATTTTGGGCACACATGTACATGCACCCAGTGCAATTCTCTAGCTTCCGGGTCCAGGACTTGAACTGTAAAGCTGGTCATGTGGGATCCAGCACTGTAACCTCCACACCACCTGCTGGCTCATACCTTACCTTTTTAATTATAGAGGGCTTTATAGTATATTTTATATCATGTAAGGCTAATAACCACTTAGATTTTCTCTATTTAGAGCTTCCCTACCAATTCTTTCACATTTTCCCATATGAATTAACTTATCTCCAACAAACAACAGTCATCTCAAGGTATCTTTTATTGGGATCACATTTAACTTAGATATTACATACAGGGAATTCACATCTTTGTAATAGTGAGTTTTCCTTTCCAAAGATGAAGAATGTCTTTCCAATCCTTCAGGCTTATTGTCTGAATTCAAGAGTATTTTAGTTTCCTTACATATATTTAGTACATTTTGGGCTAAGATGATTTCTTTTTCTTTTCTTTCTTTTTTTTTTTTTTTGCTGAGATTTTTGCTGCAGGGCGTGTATACTCACCAGAGAAGCAGAAAGTGAGAAATCATCCCCAGAGGGGACAACCACACCACAGTCCCCTCCCTTCCAGTCACCTCCTGGAATTTGGGGCATGCATGCACACACACCTGGTGTGAGTTTCAAGCTACCGAGTCCAGGACTCAAACACAAGTCAACCATGTGGGAGTCTGGAAATACAACCACGATGCCACCTGTTGGTCCCAGGGCTAAGATTATTTCTAAATTCTTTTTTCAAAAACACTTTTTCTTCAATTATATATTTTAAGTGGTTACTGTTTCTGTGAGAGCTATTTTTATATGTTAATTTAACATTGACTACCTTATCAAATGCTTTTTTCTTATTTATATGTTTTCTGTGTTCTGGATATGGCCAACATATAATGTGTCATTAGGCATAGTTTCACTCTTTTTTTTTTTTTTCTAGGGTTTATACTTCTGTTTAATCACTTCTGTATGATTACTCTGGCTAATACCTCTGGTCCAAGTTTAATCGTAGTGAAGCTAATTGATATCTGTTTTGCCTTGTTCCTGACTGGTGAGAATACGTCGAGTGATTACGTATTTTTCATATTCTGCAAATGTATATTGATTTGTAGACTCGTTAACGTATCTAGGTCTGTGTGCAGACTAAGGCCTGAGCATCTGTTTTATAAAAAACTACAGAAGTGATTCTAACGTAAACTCTCACTCAAGATTATGCTCCATAACAATATAAAGTATAAATAAGTAAATAATCAAATGCACAAACATTTATTATGCCCCATTTGTACAGGACCTGTGGATATAAAGATAGACTTCTTTGTTTTAAGAAACCCAATTTAAAAGATGGGAAAGACCAACAAAGTAAGAACTGCACCGTATAAAAGTATTTCATCACTAGTATCTTTGCCAAAAAGTTGTCTCTGTCTAGAGAGTACACAAAAGATTTTGCCCTTTTAATAAAATTACAATCTGGATCCAGCAAGTGGTGTGGTGGTTAAGGCACTGGTTCCCACATGGCTGACCTTGGTTCAAGTCTTGGATCTGGTGGCTAGCTTTCTCATTTTCCTTCTCTCTGTCTCTCTCTCTGGAGAGTATGTGTGCCCAACAGCAAATTGATAATAATAATAAATAAAATTAAAATACTCTTTTTAACATTATTTATTGAATTTTATTCATTCATTCATTTATTTTATTTTGACCAGAGAGAGAGAGAGAAAGGAAATGTGCAAAAGTAAGCCATCAGGTCTAGGATTTGAACTGTGGCTGGCCATGTGTGAGTATCCAGTTCCTTAACCACCACACCACCAGCTGGCTCCTAAAATAATTCTTAAAAAATTTTTAAAAATAAATAAAATTCCATACTATAACACTATTAGTCTTATTTTTTTTTAAGAGAAATGTTTGCTATAGGGTGTGTATGCTTACCAGAGAGACAGAGAGAGACAGAGACAGAAAGTAAGAAACTACCTCCCAGAGGCTGGCCACACTGCAGTCCCTTCTCCTCCCACGCACACACACATGTACTCAGCATTGAGTTTCAAGTCACAGGGTCCAGGGCTCAAACTGGGATCAACTACGTGGAAATCCAGAGACATAACCATTATACCATCTGCTGGTTCCAATCTATGCTTTTAAAAATAATTTAAAATTGGCCTTCAACAGTCATTGCCAAAAAATTATGATATCTGAAGAAATTCTCAATTTCCTGCCTTTGTCCTCCTTGCCCAATCTGTTATTTTCTAACAGTAGCTGTATTAATTATGATGAGTTTGGTGTTTTTATCATTTCTTTATTTTTTCAAGAATTATTTATTTAATAGTATTCATTCATTCATTTATTTTAATTCGACCAGAGAGAGAAAGAAAGAAAAAACGGAAAAGCAAGCCACTAGATCTGGGACTCAAACCATGGTCGGCCACATGGGAGTGTCCAGCACCTTAACCACCATGCCACCTGCTGGTCCCAGTGTTTTCATAATTCTTTTATGATCAAAGTCCAATCCTGGTGTTTTCAAAATTATTCTTGAGATTTTCATGATTATTTTAGAACCAAAAGACAATAGTTAAACAAATAAATATTTTTGAGAAGAAAAGAATTTTCTTATTTTTGTTAAAAGTTTTGCCTTGGGACCAGCAGTTGGCATAATGGCTAAGTCGCTGGACTCCCATGTATTCAACCACAGTTCAAGTTCCAGACATAGTGGCTTAAGCTCACGCCGGGTGCGTGTGCGTGCGTGCCTAAGATCCCAAGAGGACAATGGAGGAGAAGGGATTGCGGTGTGGCCATCCCCCTGTGGGGATGATTTCTGTCTTTCTCTCTCTCTTTATCTCTCTGTCTCTCTGGCGACCACGGCGACCCCACACCCCCTATAGCCAAAACTTCTTTGAAAAAAAAAAAAGGTTTATCTTAATATCTTCTTGGGCAGTTTAGTATCTACCTAAATTAAGTCTGAGGCCCATATTTTTCCTCTCAGTTCCAACTGGCTTCTGGTCTTTTTAATTTCTCAGTTGTTTTCAAATTCGTAGGAAAGTAGAAAAGATGGTCCAAAAGCTTGGGGTGGTGGGAAAGAACAGAAGAACTTTGGAAGAAAGAAGAGGTCATTTTTTTTTTTAGGTTTTTGCCATAGGCATATGTGCTCACTAGAGAGAGATAGAAAGAGGGAAAGTGAGAAATCACCTCCTTCTCAGGGTGGATGGCTACACCCCTACAATCCCTTCTCCTCCATTCTCCTCTCAGGATCTTGGGCATGCACACACATGTGCCTGGTGTGAGTTTAAGCCACCGGATCTGGGACTTGAACCATGGTCGTCGCCTATATGGGAGTCCAGCAATAGCTATTACACCAACAGGTGGTCCCAAAAAAGAATAGGGTTTAAGAAAGCAAAGCCCAAATGTAAATACTTAGGATTAATTCTAGATGGTGTATTTCAAGAGAGATTGGTACAGAGGTTTTAGATTTTTTTTTCTCCTAACCTACTGAGCTTGGTTCATAAAATTACAATGGAAGTAGAAACCCAGAAAAGGAAGGACTCTTTTCAGAAATCGAGTTTGTAGTTTGGCTAGGCGGTTATTTTACAGGAACATAAGCTTGCAAACAAGAAATAAGTAGTGGTCTAGAAGAGGACAACCAGCAGACCGTGAGGACAAATCCTGTCAGCTATGGAAGATGTGACATGATTTGTCCTTCTTTTAGAAATGGCCATTTTAGTGGCAGCCTTGTTTGTTTTTTCCCCTGCTACTTATTTTCAACTTTTTTTGGGTTTTTTTGAGAGGTTTTTGCTATAGGGCGCGTGCGCTCGCCAAAAAGACAGAGAGAGACAGAAAGCAAGAAATCACCCCCTTGGGGGGATGGCCACGCTGCAATCCCTTTTCCTCCGTTCTCCTCTCAGGATCTTGGGCATGCATGCACATATGCTCGGGGTGAGTTTAAACCACCAGGGGCCAAGACTTGAACTACGGTCGACTACATGGGAGTCCAGCGACATAGCCATTATGCTAACTGCTAGGCCCTTATTTTCAACTTTTCAATATGGAGAGAAAGCTTATGCAGTTATCTAAGTAGCATGCATGAAGTAGAAAGTGGTGTTTGATCATTACTGCTATAACATTAATTTCCTAGCCATTTGGAATATTGTTCATAATTTTTTTTGCAGTTTTTCTGTACTTTAGGGGGTAAGTGTATTGGTCTTATCAATGGACTATGCATATCATTTACTTGCAACTTACTCCCAGGCAGTATAAAGGTAAAAACATTATTATTCTTTATTAGTGCTGTCTTTGGGTGAGTGTATGGTTTAGATACTCTTTAGTATATCTAGTGTTTGGTGTGCAAGGTTGTCTATGTATTTTTTGGTTATTTATTTTGCTTTTAAAATTCCATCTGCATGTCACTTAAAATAATGATGTACATAGGTTCCAAGCTCAGTTTTACAGTGTAATATTTGATTTGGGATACGTTACTACTTTAACATCAGGGTAATACATCTTATAGAAGAAATGAGTAATTTAAATGAATATATGATAAAAAAAAAATGAGTCACGTATTTCTTGTCCCAAAGCGGATTTTTGTTGTATCTATAATACCATTTTCTTTTTGATGCCAAACACCTAAAGCCATGTTAATTTGCACTTCTGCTATAATTAATTATTATGAAAAGTTTTGTCATCAGGAATAACCAGAAACCAAAACCTTAAATGTTATTATATCTCAACTTTTTTTTAAAAAAACTGGACACATGCATACACACACACACACACACACACACACACACACACATTCTTGACAAAATAATTTTTTAGTTCAGTGAGAAGAGAGCCTTTATAACTTTCTGTGTCGTGGTTATCTATCAACCTATTCGTAAACACGTATGGATTAAAATCATAGCCAATACATAGGAGGTATTTGTGAAGACAATTAAATAGATTCCAAGATTCTGAGCTAGCTTTAATGGTCAGTCTAGCCCAGGTACCCATTTAGTAGGTATGAACTACTATAGCCTTAGAAGGATAGAATCTCCTTCAATGCATTGATTAATCATTTTTAAAATTTTATTTATTTATTTACATTTGTTATACTTATTTTTAATTGACCAGAGAGAGAGAAAGGGAAAGTGAGAAAGCAAGCCTCCAGGTCCTGCACTTGAACTGTGCTCCAACCTATGGGAATCCAGCACCTTTAACCACCATGCCACCTGCTGGCCCCTGTTTTTTTTTCAAATTTGCTGTAGGGTGAGTGTGCTTGCTAGAGAGAGACAGACAAAAAAGTGAAAGAGAGAGAGGGGAAATGAAAAAGTACCCCTTATGGGGTATAGTCATGCTGCAGTTTCTTCTTCATTTCTCTCTGTTTGGGGGATTTTGGACTCACACACACATGTGCACATGCACATATACACACCCCTGGTGTGTTTCTCAAGCTGACAGGTCCTGGACTCAAATGCGTAGTCGGCTGTGTGGGAACCAGCTGCTCAGTCACCATGCCACATGGGCTGGCCTGATTACCCCTTTTCAAATGGTAACTTAATAGTTTATATAATTTAGAGGAGCAACACTCTATCTCCACTAACAGTACAAGTTTTAACGTGGTCATCTTTTTATTAAACCAGTCTAGTTCATTTCACAGTCTTCGCTCCTAAGATCTCATTATTAGACTTAACTATTAACTGACAGTTTAGTTTTATTCATGTTTAAGGCTTAAGCATTGTTTATTCACTTCAGTATTGAAGCATATTTGTAAAGTCTATTGACTCTGATGAAAAAGTGTTATTTTTAAGAAATTTAAATGTACACATTTTAATTTCCAAAACAGATTTATTTGGAAGAAATCACTATATTTCTTTCTTGTGTCATATTTTAAAGAGAACTGAATGAATTTCTTTTTAGTGCAATAGGTACAATAAACCAAAACTCTTACAAAAGCTGACGATATATCGCTTCAGTTAGGTGAGCAGGACCTGCACAACCTTCAGTGTCATGCTTATTCAAGCAATAAATTACTTCTTTAGATAAAAAAAAAGAAAAATCACCCTCTGAAATTGCTTTAGCTTTCTCCGAAGTAACGGTATTGAATGCATAGTACTGGGAACACTTTATTTTAGTTTTCATCAAGTGCAATTATTTTCCACTAGATAGCTAACATCACAGGAGAAGATAGGTTTATTTTCCTGTTTCTCCTTCATAATAAGTCCAGTTTTAATTTGCCCTTAATATTTTCCTCACCCTGTAACAATTTCATTGGCATCTTAACTTAGAAGTCTTTTTAAAATTAATCTTAAAACATCTGAAAAATAATTATCAAATTGGATGATAATGCCTGGTATTTTCTTTAAAGTTCTTTCTTTCTTTCTTTCTTTCTTTCTTTCTTTCTTTCTTTCTTTCTTTCTTTCTTTCTTTCTTTTTCTTTCTTTCTTTCTCTCTTTCTCTCTTTCTTTCTTTTCTTCTTTCTTTCTTTCTCTTTTTAACCAGAAGGCAAATGAGCTGGCCAGAGACAGACAGAGAAAGTGAGAAAGCACTCTCTGGGGAAATAATCATACTGCAGTTCTTTCTCCTCCACTTCCTCCTTCCAGGATTTTGGGCATGCATACATATAGTCGGCATATTTCTCAAGCTGTTGGGTCCAGGACTCAAACCCACGCAGTCAGCTATGTGAGATCCAGCTGTCTTAACCACTACTCCATGAGGTAACTTGACAGTTATTTCTAAAATGAGATAAAATTCATTTTTTAAAGTTTAAATAGAAAGCAGATAGGCTTCTTATTAGATGTTTACCTCCCTTGAAATTTCATAAGTCAAATGTGCCTCCCATGTTAGTCTCTCTTAAGAAATACCCTAACAATATCACACATACATAAATAGGCTAGTGTGTGAAGAAAGTAACAAGGAAGAAATTAAATGAAAATAAACACCTCTGGGATTGAAAACTCTTAGGAAGCCTTACAATCTACATTAAAAACATCAGGCAAAGACAGACTCATAGTCATACTCAGGTGCATGTAAACACCACTAGTTCGGTGTGGTATATGCTAAGCAAATTCTGACACAGAACACTATTTATTTAGCTTTTTAGCTTACTTTGATTCACATTAACTTTTGTCTGCTTTTGTGTGTTTATAGGCCTTTTCGCAAATCTAAAAAAAGCTATGAACCTGATTCCTAGGAGGAAAAAAATGAACTTAGACAAAAACACACAAATCTCGCATAAAATTTCAGGAATTTGCAGACTCACTGAAGCCTGCCCACTAACCGCATAGGGATTTCTACTAGTCAGGGCCCTAACATTGCACCTAAGAAAAAGCCAACTCATTATTGTAAGACAAACAAATAGATGGCCCATATAGCTGGGAAAACATTGCATATAGCTCAATGGCTATGGATAGTCAGGTCCACAGAACGCACTGCATCTGGAGGCTCAGGCTCGCCAGGCTCAGCTTCACTTCTCTGAGCCTAGTAACCTCATTTTCTCCTGCAGCAGAGAAACCTTCTTCCTGTGGTACTGAGCATACTTACCTGCAGATCCAACATAGAAACTCCAGATAAACAGCTTTCCTGAGCATGTATGGATTGAACCCAGGGAACAGTTCTATCTCTGCTTTGGTTACTTACTAAACCATTAATTGCTCTTGCTCAAGTTAATTGAGTCTGACTTTCATAGCCACTTCTGTGACAGGAAGGTAAGGGAGGCAGAGACTAAAACTAGAGGGAAGAGAACGGAACACCTTAAAACACTACAACCCACATCTATGGGCTCTGCATCAGGAATCCAAGATGACAGAGATAATGACAGATTACCTTTCTCAATATTGATCTGAGAATTATCTCAATTTGAAACCAATCAAATGTGAGAATGGAGCTGAGAAGTAGCTGGCAACCAGTGAGTAAACTGAGGCTATGTGAAGGGAGTCAGAGAATGTCAGTGTTAGTAAATTGGCTCTCTGGAGAACAATGTATCCATACATTTATATTAGCTCATTGGAAAAGTCATGACGTATTTTTCCATGAAAACTATATCATGAATTTCTTGAAGACCTAATATATGTGCATGTAGATTAAAATAATTAATTTCACTGTTCTAAAGAATGAGTGGCACATAGTTTATTCTTTGTGTGTGTGTGTGTGGAGAGGTTTTTGCAACAGGGCACGTGCGCTTGCCACAAAGCCGGAGATACAGAGAAACAGAAAGCGAGAAATATACCCCCAGGGGCAATGGCCACGCCGTAATCCCTTCTCCTCCATTCTCCTCTCTGGATCTTGGGCACGTATGCACATGCGCCCACCGTGAGTTTAAGCCAAGGGGGCTGGGACTAGAACTGTGGTCGACTACATGGGAGTCCAGAGACATAGCCATTATGCCAACTGCTGGTCCCCAGAATTTACTTAAAATGATACACTATTCATTGTGTTTATGATCTCCATATAACCAAATGATTCTCTTCTGGTGCTTTTGCTGAACTCTTGTATCCTTGCTAAACTATGGTTGTAACTGACAAACAAACGTTCAATGAACATGAAGTTGGTTGATATTTTCTTTTTCATTAACAAGTGATATCTCTGAACTTTATTTGTCAATGGTGTAAGTTCTTTACTGAGTTGGATAATAGTCTGGTATCTTTTTGAGTTGGTTTGTTTATTCCATGAATGAGATAGAGCAAGAGAGAGAGAGAGAAAGATAGCTTCTAAATATCATTCTCTTTTTTTAGAGAGATTTTTGCTATAGAGCATGTATGCTCACCAGAAAGAGACACAGAAAGTGAGAAATCAACACCAAAGGGGGATGGCCATGCTGCGATCCTGTCTCCTCCATTCTCCTCTTGGGATCTTGAGCACATATGCACACGCACCTGGTGTGAGTTTTAAGCCACTGGGTCCGGGATTCAAACCGCAGTCGACCATGTGGGAGTTCATCAATGTAACCCTTACGCCATCTGCTGGTCCCTAGGTGGTCTTTCTTGATGTTGTAATCTACCCCAAATTTTAGCCAGCCCAGGTCATGGGCACGTGTGTGCCTGGTATACTCATGGAGATCTGTGTGCACAAACTAGTAACCTTCACACGTGGGGTGGCCTCAGAGAGTGACAAATTTTGCTACTGTGCCACTGTTAGGACCCCAACATAATTTTAAAAAATACTTGAAAGATGATTTCTCAACTTTTTTTGTGTTATCCATCTATAATAGTTAATTTAGACACATTTTAAGTTTAATATGCATTATTAACATCCTCTTGTTCATTTTCTTAATTCTAAAAGATCAATCAAACAATATTCAAGCTTTGATGTGTAGTATTTAGCAATGTAAATATTCTCACCAAAACCAGCTTTAAGCTACCGACAGAATGTCACTGAGCACAGAGTGGGAAAGAGATGTATAGTACACACCACTCTGTATTTTCACCATGCAATAGAAATAAATAACCTCAAAAGATACCATAAAATACTGCAATAATTAGGAAGTAAAGATTTTTGAGTATAGTACCACTGTTTTATATATAACTTATTTAATTTTAAGTTTATATACTTGAATTTTTATAATTCTTGTATTAAAAGAATTACCTAGCAAAATTACAAATATTTAACAGTTGTCCTTGTGATAGTCCAAACGATTTTCAGCATCCCACTAAAGATCATTTGCTGGCCAGTCCATGGTGTGGTGGTTAAGGCAGCTGGATCCCATATGACTGACTATGTGGTTTGAATCTCAGATCCAGCAGCTTGAAAAACATGCCAGGCGCCTGTGACTATGTGCCCAAAATCCTGAAAGGAGAACCTGAGGAAAAGGGATTGATTGCATCATGATCACCATCCATGGGAGGGAGTCCTTTGTCACTTTCCTTCTCTTCTCTTTGTCTGTCTCTGATAAGTGCATGCATCCTCTAGAAAGTTTAAAAAACAAGAAAGAGAAGAACAAGCTGGTGGCATAATGTTTACATTGCTGGACTCCCACATAGTTGACAGTGCTTCAAGTCCTGGACACAGTGACCTAAATCTCATGCCGGGTGCATGAGGGTGCATGCCCAAAATCTCAAAGGGAGATTGGAGAAGAAGGGACTGTGGCATGGCCATCCCCCTGGGGTGGTGGTGGTGGTGGTGGTGGTGGTGGTAATTTATTGCTTTTATCTTTCTGTCTCTCTCTGTCTCTCCAGTGAGTTTCAAAAAAATAGCAAAAAAAAAAAACCTCAAAAAAAAAAGAGATCAATTGCAGTATTGTTATGAAGGTTAGTTAAGAACAAATGTAAAATTATTTTTAATAACTTAGAGAGCTAACACGTAAAATCAAAGTTTCATCATGGTATCACTATCATTTATCTAAAACGTTGTATTCAATACCTACATTTAGGTGGCTATCCAGAATTGGGTACACTCAAATTTGAAGACTTTACTTTACAGTTTAACAAGTAATACACTTTCCACTAGTTTGAATTTTTCAATTCCTTTTTCTCTTTTATTAGTGCAAATGATTGGGAAGTTATTGTATTATATTTACAAAAATTTCCATAAGCTTTATATTAGCCAAGAAAGCAAGCAAAAGCAGAATCTTTGAAAGGCTTTTCTAATTCTTCATTGGTGTGTGTGATTAAAATCTGACTTGCATTTCTTCATAATATGAAACTTTTTTCATATTCTAATAATCATGTAAAAAACTGTACCAAAACATGACAATAAACACTAAGAATATACTATTTATGTCAGAATTGCTGCCATCTTTCAGTGAATATGATTTTGTCAATAAATAGGATTAAAGGAAAATAACAGTGAGAAACACTTTTGATATTTTACTTTGCTTTTATGTATTTAGCATTGAATATAGAAATGTGTGCTTCACGGATTTCCTGCATTTCAAACTCTTATGTGCTTTAAGCAACAAAAGAAATACACAAGTGAGAGCAGTTGCTGAATAAATTAAATTGGAAACTAGGTAGTAGTTGTATCATTCAGTAATTATTTTATCTTTGATGTTGAGTACAGATTTGTTTCTTTCATACATTGTACAATTGTAAAACTTATTAATTTTCTCAGAGTACATTTTAAACTTTAAAATAATCAAAGCAAAAAAGCCTCATACCGTTTTGTGAGCTATAATGTATCAAAGATGTTTTTAAGAATTTTGTTAAAAAGAAAAGGGATTACAAGGTTAATAAATAAGAGAAATATAATCTGAAGTTCAGAAGAAAATCATCACACATTACTGAAAATAGATGTAGATTAGTAGTCCAGGATGGCAAAATGGAAAACGTAGCGAATTAACTTTGGACTCAACTTCTTGTAAATATGCATTGCTATAGCAAAATAAGGCTGATGAAGTTAGTGTACAATTTGAATACTATGAATAAAGGCGGTCTTTAAAAATGCATATTGTAAAATAACTGTATGGATTTAAAATAATTTTTGCACCAACATAAACTCATATATAAATGTGTGTGTGTGTGTGTATATATAAATATATATATATATATGTGACACACAGACACACACATATATATTATATATAGAGAGAGATATAAGATATATTTTTTTTTCTAGGGGGCATCTATACTTGCTAGAGAGGGAGAAAGAGAGAGAGAAAGTGAGAAAACACCCCCGTTGGGGGACAGTCATGCAGCAATCCTTACTCCGCCATTTCTCTCTCCTCAGCATTTTGGGCAAGTATGCACACCTGCCTGATGTGTGTGTGTTTATTTTTTTTCTGGAGAGATTTTTTTCGCTATAGGGCATGTGCGCTTGCCAGACAGACAGAGAGAGACATAGAGACAGAAAGTGAGAAATTACCCCCCAGGGGGGATGGCCACGCCGCAATCCCTTCTCCTCCATTCTCCTCTCGGGATCTTGGGCACGCACACACATGCACCCGGCGTGAGTTTTAAGCCACCGGGTCCAGGACACGAACCGTGGTTGACTAAGTGGGAGTCCAGTGACATAGCCATTACGCTAACTGCTGGTTCCCCCTGATGTGCTTTTGAAGCCACCAGGTCTGAGACTTGAACTGAGCAGTAGGCCATGTGGGATCCCACTGCCTTATCACCACACCACTAGCTGGCCCAGTAAATTCAAACTTTAATTCCATTTCCCCATAAACTTTTTTTGTCTC
Source organism: Tupaia belangeri chinensis (assembly GCF_000334495.1). Lineage (NCBI taxonomy): Eukaryota > Metazoa > Chordata > Mammalia > Scandentia > Tupaiidae > Tupaia > Tupaia belangeri. Next base: position 873,432 of record NW_006203325.1, on the reverse strand, counting down.
CGCATACTTTGTCTTTTTTTTTTTTTTCTGGTGGTTACAGATCATAGGCTTCTCCTTTTCTATTCTGATGGGACTCAAGTGTCACCTGTGCCCGAGGTCATGAAAGAGATGTTAGAGATTAAAGACTAGCCTAAGGAGAAAGAAGATGGGTTGGTGGATGACAAATTCAGAAATGGAAGAAGTAGGTGAAGAGAGGGAGATGCAATTGGTCTAGAAAAGCAGAAAACTATAACATCCTGAAAAGAAAAGTGAAGAAGAATAGAAATGACACTTCTCTAATCTGGCACTTGGAAGGGAAAGCAGAACAAAATAAACAGACTTGATACCTTTAGATTTACAGTACAGACATGGGTGAGAGCAGAGTGTAATTGACATGAAGCAGACCTATGCAAATCATGTTGATTCGATGATAAAGAAGCTTCATGGGGCTTTGTGGGATGAGCTGAATGTGAGCTATCATGTTGATTCATGAGAAAAATTCAATAGCCATGTGAGATTAGCAGTTTAAAATCAGAAAAAGCAAATTTTGTTTAATTAGAGTAGAGCTATGGGGGGAAGGGGGTGGCAGGTGGTGTGGTGGTTGGGATGCTGGACTCCCACATGGCCAACTGCAGTTGGAGTCCTGGACCTGGTGGCTTGCCTTCTAACTTTCCCTTTCCCTTTGTCTCTCTCTGGCCCTAGTAAAAAAAATAATAATAACAAACAAAATTAAATAAAAAATTCTTTTTAGGTTCCAGTAGTTAGCGTAATGACTATGTCACTGGACTCCCATGTAGTCGACTGTGGTTCGAGTCCCGGACCAGGTGGCTTAAACTCACGCCAGGCATGTGTGCGTGCGTACCCAAGATCCAGAGAGGAGAATGGAGGAGAAGGAATTGTGGCATGGCCATCCCTCCTGGGGGATGATTTCTCACTTTCTATCTGTCTGTCTTTCTGGTGAGTGCACATGCCCTGTAGCAAAAAAAAACTCTCAAAAAAATTCTTTAAGAAAAAGAAAAAGGAAAAGAAAAAAGATGAAAAAAACAAAAAAAGAGTAGAGCTATGGTTAGAGTTCCACAAATGAATGAAAGATATCAGGTGAAACTTCACTGGGTCACACTCTTGTCTCTACTTATGGGGGTGTGGGAGGTGGTTAAACTGGAAAAGCAAGTCATCACTAGATACAGGATAGTTTCTTTCAGGAGATTCTCATGAGATACAGACCATAAAAAAAGAGAGAGAAAAAGAAAAGAAATCTTTTGGAAAGGAAGATAGGTTTTTACTAGCCATCAAAAGGTATGTTATTACCTCCTAGAGCTGAGACAGACCTTGTGGGAGCGATAGTAGAAAAAAAGAGTAAGTTTCAAGTCAGAGAAGTCTAGACTGACATTGATTTGCCATTTGTTAGCAGAGAACTCAGATAAACTACCCTTCTGAGCTTTAATTTCCTTGTTTTAAAAGTGGGGCCAGCAATACTTAAGCCATGAGGTTTAAAGGTATCAAGGTGCACAATGCAACCAGGTGCAGAGGAGGTGTTCAGTATCATCAGTTCCCTGTTCATCCCGTGAACTGTTCAGTGTGGGAGACTCAGTGTGGGCGGTGAGGAGCCCTTTAAGACACCCCCAGGGCAGAACCTGGGTCCAGGTGAGCATAGAATTATTCTTTGATGTAGATTCTTGAGGCAAACACCTAATGCCCTTCCTTAGTTTCCAGGGTGGCCACATCCTTGGGTAAGAGCTGTTAGAACTCTGCAAAAGCTCTCAGGATTTTCAGAGCAAGTGCTCCCTGCTTCAGGTCTATATCTGTTTCTTTTTTTTTTTTTTTCCTTTTTTTCTGGAGAGGTTTTATCTATAGGGCACGTGTATTCATTCACCAGAAAGACAGAGAGAGACAGAGATAGAAAGCAAGAAATCAACCCCCCCTACCCCCCACCCCTCCCCACTGGGCGATGGCCACGCCGGAATCCCTTCTCCTCCATTCTCCTCTCTGGATCTTGGGCATGCATGCATACGTACCTGGCATGTGTTTTAAGCCACTGGCTCCGAGACTTGAACCGCAGTCGACTACTGTGTCCAGCGACACAGCCATTACACCAAATGCTGGTCCCTATATCTGTTTCTTATTTACCCTTTTTCCAACTCCATTACTTCCTTGGTTTTCTTTTCTGAGTAGTCTGGATGGAGCAGGGTCTAAGGTCACTCTTTTCCCAAACAATCTTAATCTTTGACTTGTGTGTGTCTGCGCATGTGTGTTATCTGTCTGTCCAATCTGTGACACTCAAGCCATTACTTATTAAAGCGGTTCTCCTTAGATAACTAAGTATTTATTGGAGATCTACTTCAAACAGTCCCCTCACTCAGAGGGAAAAAAGAAGCAGAGGGTAAATATTCTTCGAGTGAGACATTTTCTACGCTCAGTAAATAGAGCATGCTTTATCCAGTATTTCATTGCTAGCTGTTGTAACAGTAACTCACAATGATAGAAGAATGTGTCAGTCATGCAACATCCAAAGGTATTTTTTTCTGATCTGGTAGATGATTTCTCCTATGTGGTTTCTCTATCTTGAGCCTTTGTTATCACAACCTGTAGCATCCAAGGACACCTTGGAAGGAGAAAGAGGAGGACTGCTACATTCCATGGACCTGAGCTACTTACAGTACCCTATCTAGACAGGCAGATTACGTAGTTGCCTTCAGGGCCTGAAAAGAAAATGAAATGATTGGTGAATACATAGTATCTTCATGCCACAAAGTAATTTAGAGCAATATTATGAAGGATCCCCTCTTATTCAAGAGCCAGTGGTTCATAAAGTAACAACAATTTGCTTTTTTTTCTATCCAAAATATGTATTTATTGTTTGTTTTTATTATCATTTATACATTTAATCGCTATACATCATTTAGATTATAGAGACTTTACTCAGCATGATATACACCTCAGTCCAGCTCAGTTGAGAATACTATACACATCCTCAACAGATAATAAACCATTACCTGTGTTCTACAAATGTCTTACCTCTCTATTTTTTCCCCCAAATTTCCTTTGCTAAAATTTCCTATGCTCTTCCCCTCTCATACTCTTTCCACTTTGTCTCTAGCGTTCATACAATTTTTAATACTTTTATGTACTCCAGTCTTTCAGTCTCTACCATAGAGTGCAGTTGGTATTTATTAAGTGGAGACATGCAATGTCTCCCTTTCATATCTGGACTTTCTTCACTCAGTAACAAATCTTCCATATTCATTCAATTTCTATCAAATTCCAGGGCCTTGTTGTTTTTTATGGCCGAGCAGTATTCTATGAAGTATATGTGCCACACTTTTTCAATCCGTTCATCTGTTGTGGACATTTGAGTTGGTTCCATGTCTTAGCAATCATGGAATGCTCCAATGAATATAGATGTGCAAGCACTTTTCCAACTGAGCATTCTCCTGTTCTTTGGGTAGATACCCAGGAGTGGAATTGCTGGATCATATGTTAGCTCTTTTTGAAGGTCTTTGAAGAACACTCTATTATTCTCCACAGTGGCTAGACCAATTTACATTCCCATCAACAGCATAGGAGTGTACCCCTTTCACCACATCCCTTCCAGCCGTTAGAATTTTTTGTTTTTTAAAATCTTCACCATTCTGACTAGGGTTAGGTGGTATCTCATTGTCGTTTTGATCTGCGTACCCCTTATGATGAGGGATACTGAACATTTCTTCATATGCTTTTTGGCTGTTCATATGTCTTACTTAGAGAGTATGTTTATTCAGCTCATTTTCCCATCTTTTAACTGAGTTAATCTTTTTCTTCCAGGTAAGCCACTTGAGTTCCCTGTGTATTCTGATTATCAGTCCCTTATCTGAGGCAGAGTTAACAAATACTCTCCCATTTCAAGAGTTGTCTATTCACACTAATTATGGTGTCCTTTGCAGTGCAGAAACTTCTTAATCTGATGTAATTCCACCTGTCTATTTTGGTGATTAATTGCCTGTGCTTTGGGGGTCTTAAGAAGTCTTTGCCTATCCCAATGTCTCCCAGAGTTTCCCCAGTATTTTCCAACAGTACTTTTATAGTTTATGGTGTTAGGTTTAGATCTTTGATCCACTTTGAGTTGATTTTTGTTAATGGTGACAGACAGGGGTTCAGATTCATCTTTGTGCAGGTGGATACCCAGTTTTTCCAGTACTATTTGCTAAAGAGGTTTTCTTTTTCCCACTGGATTGACTGGTATAATTTTTATCAAAGATGAGTTGGCTGTTTGTTTTGGGGTTTATTTCTGGGGTCTCTATTCCATTGGTCCTCTACTCTGTTCCATTGTCTGTTTTTGTGCCAATACCATACTGTTTTGATTATCACAGCTTTGTAATATATTTTGGGACCAACAACTTGCTTTTAAAGACAAAAATGAAATTTGGATGACAGAAATTCAATTATATTTTCACAGTGTAGAGTTACAATGTAGTGAACATTTCTGGCATAAAGTTCAATTAAGTACTCAGAGAAATAACAAATTAAACTGTTTCAAAGAATGTTAAAAACTCTTGTTTAAGAAATCAAACGGGGATGGTGGTGGTGCAGCATGTGGGGTGGTGGTTAAGGATGTTTGACTCCCACATGGTTGACCATGGTTTGAGTCCTGGACCTGGTGACTTGCTTTCTAACTCCTCCCCTCCCCACACACTGTCCCTCTCTGGTCAAATTAAGATAAATAAGTAAAGTTAAATAGACTAATTCTTTTTAAAAAGGAAGAAATCAACAGAGATTAGCAGATGGCATAATGGTTAGATGGCTGGACTCCCATGTAGTCCACTGCAGTTGTAGTCCTGTACCTGGCGGCTTAAAACTCACACCAGGTGCGTGTGTGTATATGCCAGAATCCTGAGAAGAGAATCGAGGAGAAGGGATTGCAGCAAGTGCACACACCCTATAGCAAAAATCTCAGTCTACACAAAAATAAAAATAAAAAGAAAAAAGAAATCAAGTCTTTCTGAGAGTACTACAACACAACAGAGATGATAATAACACAGAACTTAGTTTCAAGGAAACAAAATTTCTTTAAAAAATTCTGTAATTTCTATTTTGGGCTGGGGATACCTAAAATGGCCATTTTTTAAAATGTAGTTTAAATTACAGTATATACCAGGACCAGCAGGTGACATAATGGTTGCATTGCTAGATTCCCACACTGTCAACTGCAGTTCAAGTCCTGGACCCAGCAGCAAAAAACTCATGCTGGGTCTGTGTGCGTGCATGCCTAAAATCCTGAGAGGAGAATGGAGAAGGGATTGTGGCATGGCCATCCCTGCTGAGGGGACATTTATCGCTTTCTGTCTCTGTCTCTCCAGCAAGCACACATGCCACATAGCAAAAATCTCTCAAAAGAAAAGGAAAAAAAAATTACAGTGTGTACCAAAGTATTATTTTGTTTGCGCTATTTCCCCAATCAGTTTCCTGCCCTAAATAGACAAAATAATAGTAAATAGGAAAAGCAAAACGGCTGCATTTTAATGACATGATCATAAGATTTGAAAAGAAAGCCAGATCTCATCTGTTTTTCTTCCCTTTTTCTGAGGCTAAATCTCACCAGACAAAAGTGTTAAGAGTATAAATATCCTCTTTGCATCTTCTTATCACTGGATGCTGACTGATGATAGGTGTTCTGATAAGAATGCCAGGATCCTCTGATCTTTAAATTTGAATATCCCACTTAAGGTTCAATGATAAAATAAGGTGTAAAAAATGAGCAAATTCCATATTCTATTAAAGATTTCTCTGGTAAATAGCCAGTCATGTTCCTCTACCCAGAAGGCAGACATCTCACTTACAGAAACACAGTTAAAAAAATGGATTCCTTCATTCATCCTTCTGCCACTCCTACCAGTAAAAACAAACGTGTCCCATTCAAAGCAGAACATTTAGCTCTCTGTTAGCAACAGAAAGAACACTTCCCCAGCAACAGGAAAACCCGAAAAGGACATCTATTTTTAAAAATAAAATGTGAAGCCCTCAGCATTTTGCTGATTTAGTGCACAAGACAGAGTATAAATCTTACCCATCCAAATTAGGTAAATGTTCTATAGATTTCAGGAATAAATAACCCTGATTTTACACGCTTTTTGTTGGATTATTCGCTTTGTTTTAATACATCAGATGTTTGCTGACGTTTTTTGCTGGTTTCTGTGTTCACGGTTATCGCACGTATGTCCATTACAAGGTAGGAGGTGTCTCGTTTTAAGTGGAAAGGTGGTAACTCAGAGTTCATTACCATACGCCAAACAGTTCACAGCAGTCTGCCACTGTCAGCAGCAAGGTTTTGTAAAAGGTGATGATGAATACGTTGAAGGAAAGTGATAGGAAAAGGAACTGCTGGTTACTTGTTATACTTAAGTATCACAGTTTTAAAAAGGAAAGGAATCTTAAGAAGAATTTGATCTTGAGCCACAGGGTATTGTCCAAAGATTAAAATAACAAACCACTGTATCAATGTAGACAGTATATTAGCCTTAATCTAGTTAAATGTTTCAATCTCCTAACTTTACAGAAAAGGAAACTGAAGCTCAGTAAATGGTGAATTTTCACTTCAAAGGCTTAATCCTATTAATAGTGAAGACAAGGCCACACTGCAAATCTTCTCAGGTTTCTATTCTTTTAATTGCACGGCCAATATTATGGGGCATATGTGTAACATCTCTCAGTGTACATTTATTACAAATTATTTTCTATCTAAATTTTTCATTGAAAACTAGGAAATCTCCCTATATATATATGCAAGGATGAAGGTATGCCAAATTTACTGTGTCAATTGACACATTATCATGTAAAAACAATATTAATTCTTAGGATAATCTTATTTTTGTTACCTTAGCTATTAAACTTGTGAAATAGAAATATAATGGCACCCTTCCTGTGTAACATTAGGATTAGCTGAGCAAAGATCTAAATACAGGGACATATTAGGCTTGGTCTATGAATACTGATTCCCTTTCTCATTTCCTCCTTTGGATGAAGGCAATAGTATAAGGTCAAAGGTCAGTCACAACATTTATGATTCACATAAGAAGTTGGAGACAAAGATGGCTAAAAAATGTTTGGGAGACCAGCAGGTGGAGTGGTGGTTAAGGTGCTGGACACTCCCACATGACTGACCATAGTTTAAGTCCTGGACCTGGTGGCTTGCTTTTTTCATTTCCTCTCTCTCTCTTTCTCCCTTTTCTCTCTTCCCCTCCTCCCTCCCTCCATCCCTCCCGCTGGTAAAATTTTAAAAACAAAAATGAATGAACAAATAAAAAAAAGTAATTTTTTGAGAGGTTTTTGCTATAGGGCATGTGTGCTCCCTGGAAAGGAGAGACAGAGAGACAGAAAGCACGAAATCACCCCCCAGGGGGTTAGCCATGCCACAATCTCTTCTCCTCCATTCTCCTCTCAGGATCTTGGGCACGCATGCACACGCGCCCAGTGTGAGTTTAAGCCACCGGGTCCAGGACTCGAACCGCAGTCGACTATATGGGAGGCCAGGGACATAGCCATTGCGTTAACTGCTGGTTCCAAATAAAATAATTCTTAAAAAAAAAAAAGATGTTAGTTTCGGGCCAGTACGGCATCGTGATTGAAGCAGCCAGATCCGACATGGCCTAAAAAAAAAAAAAAAAAAAGATGTTAGTTTTGGGCCAGTACGGCATCGTGATTGAAGCAGCCCGATCCGACATGGCTGACTGTGCTATTTGAGCCCCAGACCCTGTGGCTTGAAAAAGACTCTGTGTGTCTGTGCATGCCTGAAATCCTGAGTGGAGAATGGGGAAGAGAGATTGCTGCATGGCCATTCCCACTGGGGGTGCTTTCTCACTTTCTCTGTTTCTCTCCCTTCTCACACTCTCCATTTCAGTCTCTATGCTAAGTTACATGCCCAATGGCAAATAAAAAAAAAAAAATAGAAGAAAATGCTTTTTTTTATAGCTAGCTTAATGTGATACAACAATATACACGTACATAATTCTGAATTATATAGCTCTATGTACATATATGTAATATACATATATATTGTTTTGTTTAGATTTTTTATTTTTTTGCCATTGTGTGCTCACCAGAGAGACAGAGAAGAGAGAAAGAAAGGGAAACTGAGAAATCACCCCCAGAGGGAATGGCCATGCTGCACTCCCTTCTCCATTCCAGTCTTGGGATTTTGAATTTGCATGCATGTGTGCCTGAGTGTACACAAGTCCACAAGTCCAGTGTGTTTTTCAGGCCGCTGGGTCTGGAACTTGAACTTGTGGAGTTGGTCATGTAGGATCCACTGCCTTAACCATAATGCCCCATATATATATAAAACATATATATATATACATATATATATAAAACATAGGTTTAACTAGTAGCAGTGTAAACGTAAGCAAAAAATGGAACTCTCTGGGCCTTCTTATCTTCTTCTGCTAATTGGGAATAACAACAGACCTATTTTATAGAATTGCAACACATTTCAAACAGAACCCAGTGCCTGGTAAGCACTTAGTAGAGATTAGGCAATTACTAGGGCCAGCAGGTGGCGTGGTGGTTAAGGGCACTAGACTCCCACATGGTCGACCCTGGTTCGACTGCTGGACCTGGTGGCTTGCTTTCTCACTTTCCCTCTCTCTCTCTCTCTCTCTCTCTCTCTGTCTCTGGTCAAATTAAAATAAATAAATAAAGTTAAATAATTCTTTAAAAAAATAAGCTAGGTAATTATTTAGTAGATATTATAGAGATGATATTATATATAGTACATACATATTTATTCATAATAGCTTTATCTACATCCAAGTAAAGTTTATTCAATAAAACCATCTGTTGTTTGGGTCTACAGATAAACATGTAAAAACAGTTTTGTTATGCATTTCCCTTTTCTTTTATGCTTTGGCTGTGAAGCTATTCTTTAGTATACATTATAATGGTGGATGCATGACATTAGACATGTCAAAACTTGCAGAACTTCCTAAAACAAAGAGCAAAACTTAGTGTATGCAATTTTTTTTTGTTTTTTAAAGAGAGATTTTTGCTATTGGGTGTGTGTGCTTGCCAGAGGAAAAGAGACAGATAGACAGAAAGCAAAAAATCACCCCTCCCCCCCAGGGGTATGGCTATGCTGCAATTCCTTTTCCTCTATTCTCCTCTTGGGATTTTGGGCACACATGCACATGTGCCTGGTGTCAATTTTTGAAAAAAATTATTTAATTCCATTTGTTATTATTATTATTATTTTAATTTGACCAGAAAGAGACAGCAAGAGAGAAAGGGAAAGTGAAAAAGTGAGCTGCCAGGTCGGGACTTGAACCACTGTTGGCCATGTGGGAATCCGCTGGCCCCGCAGTGTGAATTTTTCTTTCCTTCTTTTTTTTGAGAGACTTTTGCTATAGGGTATGTGTACTCTCTGGAGAGATAGAGAGATAGAGAGCAAGAAATCATTCTGGGGGGAGGGGTTGACCATGCCACAATCCCTTCTCCTTTCTCTTGGGATTTTAGGCACGTGTGCGTGCACGCGCACACACACACACACACGCCTAGTGTGAGCTTTAAGCCGCCAGGTCCAGGACTTAAACTGCAATCAACTACGTGGGAGTCCAGTGGCATAACCATTATACCACCTGCTGGTCCCCAGTGTGGGTTTTAAGCCACCAAGTCCAGGACTTGAACCAGGGTTCACCATGTGTGAATCCAGCGATGTAACAATTACATCATCTGGTGGTCCTGTAGTGTAAGCAATTTTAAAAGTCAAATCATTTAAGAGGTAGGCTGGTCTCAGTGAAGAACACAGACTTTGATGAGAGAATCTAACTGCATTACAAATGTATAAAACCACCTCACTAAAATGTTAGGGTGAAAGGGGCTGAACTGAGTGACTTGGGATATGACTGAATCCTGTAGGACTAAATACAGAAAGAACTACATGTAGGGACTGTAGTCTAGTTGATAAATTTGTTTACCATGGGGACATGGGTTAACAATTCTGATACTGCTATATTTGTAAACTGAAACTGAACCATTAAGAAAATTGGTGACAAATGCTATGTGTCAGGTTTTCACTGCTGAAGTGGGAATTACAGACAAGCAAGGGGCCAGAATGATCTATTCGGTAATGGGTTAGAACTAGAGACATTGGTATAAACTTAGGTTTATGACTTTGTGTTGGGATTTGGGGCATGCATGTACATATGCCTGGCAGTTTTTCGAGCCATCATGGCCAGGATTCGAATTGTGGTTGGCCTTGTGGGATTCAGCTCCCTTAACTACTAGGTCATGAGCCAGCCCTATGGAACTGTTATTAAGACTTGTGAACAGTATTATTTTGTTTTCGCTGCATCTGCTGTTAACAAGTCTCATTATTTCTGTCTTTATCTTAAGTCTTGAATTAGTTCACTATTTCTTCAAAACGTACCAGTCAAGGGAAAAAGTGCAGGCTGGGCTATTCAGAATTAGACTTAAGGTATTCTAAAATGCCCAGAGATTTCTGCTTACAATTCCTACTGAGACAACAAGAGCTAGGATATCCTGCTGTTTTCCTTTCTTCTCTTTGCCAATGCATTATTTCAGTCTTTTGCTGACTCTGACACTGGACCTTTTTAATAAATCTTAAGTAGTACTATTTAATGTTCATTAGAGGTGGTACATGACATCAAACATATTGCACCAAGAGGAAACTAGACCTAATAAAATGGTGTAAGACACCAAAAGATTAAATGAGAAAACTGATAGATGCAATTGGCTTGGGAGATTAGTTTCATACTTTTCCGTTTCTCTGAAATTAGAGAATGAACATGTAGAAGAAATTGTGTGTCAAGATTAAAAAACAGGCAACTTGGATATTCTGTACCTTTGCGTGGGCGTTTAGAGATCACTGGCAATGGCCTATTTAAATATTCACACTTAATTTTTGCCTTACTTTCTGCTATCCTTTCCTATTTAATCGGATAGATTGGACGGCACTGTTGAGTAATCAGATCTTTTGCAGTAACAGTCACAGATGCATCCTTGTCATGTGCTTAAGACAGCTTGTTTTGTTTTAAATTTGTGATAGCCAAAGAAGGCAACATCTTAGATCATCCTGTCCCAGGTTTCCTTTGTAATAACTGATATGAATAGGATGTTTTTAAGACCACATGACATGAAATTGCTATCTGTACCAAATTAGGTGCTTACTTTGCTTTTTTCCTTAGTTAGCTGGTTAGCTGTTTCTAAAAGCACTCTCTTTTCCGACTGTGCAACTCGTCCATTTCTAAAAGAACCTACCTCTAAAAAACCTGTCTTATTCATTTTGTTGCTTCCCTTGCTAGCAAATTAAGTTTGACTCATGCTCAAGAAGTATTCGGTTCAGGGTACCAGCAGTTAGGGTAATGGCTATGTTGCTGGACTCCCATGTAGTTGACCGCGGTTCGCGTCCTGGACCCGGTGGCTTAAAACTCACGCTGGGCGCGTGTTCGTGTGTGCCCAAGAGCCCAAGAGGAGAAGGGAGGAGAAGGGATTGCGGTGTGGCCATTCCCCCTAGGGGGTGATTTCTTGCTTTCTGTCTCTATGTCTCTGTCTGTCTGGCGAGTGCACGCGCCCTATAACAAAAACCTCTCCAAAAAAAAAAAAAAAGTATTTGGTTCAGAGTGTGAAGGGAGACACCTCTCTATCATTCTCATTGTAATCAAAGTGATGTTCCCATAATTTGAAGAACACACAGTGACCAATTATTGAATTTAATATTAGAACTCCAAGGATTTTACTTTTAGTTTTTTAAATAATTATTTCATTTACTGCTATTAGTTTTTAATTTGCTCTAGGACACATGTACTCACCAGAGAGAGAGGAGGGGAGAGAAGAATGGACAGGGGGTAGGAGGGAGGGAGAGCTATCGAAAGCAAGCTGCCAGGTCCTGGACTTGAACTGTGGTCGACCACGTGGAAGTCAGCACCTTAACTGCCACTCCACTGACCCTGATTTTTAATTAGGCCTTTTCCTTCTGGAGTCTTTTAGGGAATGATTCAGCCATTCACTTATTCATTTAGGAATACTGAATCTCTACTCTGTGACATGCGTTATTCTAGTATTCTGAATACCAAGAAAACATCATGGAACAGAACAGAAACATCTCTAATCCTGTAGAGTTTGCATTCTGGTGGAGGACACACAATAAAGAAGATACATGTAAGTAATTCTGTTAGAAGGTCTAAGTACTAAGAAAAAAACTGAAGAGAAGGGAGGATGTTGGAGAAAGGGCAATGTTTTAGATGAGATAGTCATAGTAGACTTTCTTGAAGATGACATTTGAGCAAAGATTGATCAAAAGTGAGGAATCTGCCATGGAGGTGATTACTGGAAAAATCCTTACAGATAGAGATAATAGGACAAAGAACCCCGGGTAAGACGGTGCCCTGCTGTTAGAAAAGCAAGGTGCAGGCCTGCGTAGCTGGAACAAAGTGCTTAATAGAAAAGAGGTCAAAGAGTTGGGGATGGAGGCAAGATGAGGGAGGCCAGCTAGCACATTCGTTTGCTTGTTTTTACAGTGGCAGAAAGGACTGTGGCTGCGAAAACTGGGAAGCTACTGCAAGAGCTAATAATTTTGGCTTACAGACAAAAACTTCTGAATGCTAAAAGCATATCCACGTCACACCACAAGTTGGTTCAAACCTCTATACTTAATTTACCACCTTCAAAGTAAGTAAAAACACATTGCTTCTGCAAACAGAAAAAGATGAGAATAAAAGTGACTATCTAGGATAGACACCTAAATTAACTTTTAATTCACTTAACTAGTATATTAAATATGAATGAGCCTCTTTCTCTGTTTCATTTACAGGTTGGAACAGTATCTTTTTCCAGTTCTCTCATTGGTTTCTTTTAATACCTTATTATTTCTAGTATCTCTTGATATTTATGTTCCAATTTTATTTTCTACTCGAGGCTTAGTCTGTCAATACCAGAAAACACTTAACTGAATTGTTGAGGTAAGAATACAGAAGTTGTGTATAAGATTAAAACAAAAACTTTGCCTCAGTAAGTTGACTTGAGGAGAATACAGGTTTTTCTTGAACTTCTGCTAAAATAAACCATTTTATTTCCTTGGTGGGGATACAATTACAATGGAGATAAGGTTTGTAATGCCCTTACTGTTTAGAGACTTAAGAGCAATGTGTTTAGTAAATTTCATTTAGCACAAAAATACCATTGTTTTAAGTGGCAGGGAAAGGTTCCTCTAAAGGTGAAAGTACTAGCCTTAGTTTTCCAAAATGCCCTTGTATTCCTTAAAAGAATGAGATGGGAATGTTTTTCATGTCCAGTCTGAAAAGTTAGTTTTCAATTTCCTTGGACAGCATGTTCACCATAAACTACTTTCATTACAACTCAAGTGGAAAAGACTGCCTCTTCATTCCGCACACTGTAACCCAACTAGTCGTAGATTCTGAATGGTGTCAGTCTCAAGGGCACCTATGTTCACTTGAGTTTAGTCCCATTTAAGTTGGGACTGTGTACAATGACATCTAAAATTTGTTCACTCTAATACAGACACAATGTTTAAAGATGAAGCCAGTAAAGCTGTAGACAGCTGTTAAAAAGCAAAGCAAAACCCGCTTTTTCTTTCAGTGGTCTCGTTTAAGAAACAAACTATGCCCTCATTGTTATGCACGGTGCTGGCCAATCACCAAATCAGCGACAGCCCGAACTCTGCTAGGATCAAGGTAAAGCCGATAGGGCCCTATCACATCTACAACCTGTCGCGCACCCCCGAAAAGAACTCGAGGATCGGTAGTGACAAAGGAAAGTTTCCGTTCCAGTTTACAAGGAGAGGAGCCTGCGCAGGCAGCAGTTTCCGATTACACTAAACCTCGGGCGGTGAAGGCAGTCGAACCCCTCACGTGCTGCTTTTTGGCGGGTGGGGGGCCAGGGAGATGAGGGAAGGAAGTTTTTCTACAGGAAATCTGCCGCCTTGTCCCCGAGACGCTCGAGATCCGCAGAGCCATCAGTCCAAGTCTCGGAGTCTGCCCTTCTCGCCCCTCCCCAGGCGTGCGACGCAGGACGAGTGTCCGCCGTGGGCGCCTGAGCCGGATCCAGAGCGACCCCAGGGCGGCAGCCTCGTTCCACGCTCCGCGGTTCCGAGCGGGTCGCAGCGTGCAGCCCCGAGGGCCTGGTCGCAGCGGCGGAGGGGGCTGCACAGGGCCCGCCTCCGCTGC
>NW_006203325.1:852829-858947 GCF_000334495.1 Tupaia belangeri chinensis | reverse complement strand
CACGTCTCGGGCGCATAATAATGTTAACAGAGGTAAGCGGCGACGGCGGCCAGTGTTTACCTGTGACATGGGGAAGGGGCCGGCGCCTGCCGGTCAGAGAGCCGCGTCCGACCCTCCGCCGCGGGCCCCAGGGCCGCAGGAGCCGTAGGGATCCTACAAGTACCCCCGGAGTAGAGCTGTGCTGACAGTCCCACCACCTCCGGCCGCCGGTGGCTCGCCGTTCGCAGTTGCCACTTGCTGGTCGCTCCTGGCACCGGGCTTTCTCCCGCTGTCGCTACCCTCTAACTCATCGCTCCCATCGCGGTGTCTCCTTACACGCTGCTCAGTGGCAGCGTTGTCCTTTCGGCGTTGCTGCTGGGTTGTGTGCCGCCACGGTTTGCCCAAGGTCCCCTGCTCCGGTGCCTGGGCTCCATGGCCCTCCACCTCCGAGCTCGGTCAGCGTCCTGGGTTTGTCGCTCGGTCAGACCGGCTAGATTCCCACCCCATACTCTGATTCTTAAAGGGGACTGTTTCCCTCAATCTGCACTTAGATGAGCGGTTGTATCACTCCCTTCCCCCATACCCCGTCGCATTTCGCTTAAATCGTGGCAGTCACAAAGTTCAGTTCAGCCTCGACCTTCTTGAATTGCTTATGGTCCCTTTGCTACTCTCTGTGGAACAGTTTTTTCTTTGGACCTGAAATGGAAGTAGGGCAACTACGCCGAGCCAATCAGTTTCCCTATTCTGGTGCCTTCTGTTCATTGCAAAAGGCAGACTTTTTGAAGAAGTAGCTTGCTCTTACTGGCAGTACTTTAAGGGGAAGGACTACAATGGGTTGGTGCAACTAGGTACTTGACTCAAATTCGCAGGTAATTCTGTGTATGGTGTTGCAGGGGTAGACGTCATAGTACGTAAAATACTGAAGCTTGTGAGTTGGGTGAAATATTAGAAGCCATTCATTTTAAGTTCTGTGAGAATCTGTGGTTTGGGCATCTTTGTGGATTAACCAAGGCTAGGAGACAGTTTTAGTATTCCCACCTGGGCCCAAAAGAAAGTGTAAACATCTGTGGATGAGTGACTTTTATTGTGCAAAAAGTGATGCTAAAGGGAGATTTGCCTTTCCAGGTCCTTGGATCTTGGTTAACTGAGGAACTTAAGTTAGGAACTTGGTGCCTTGTTAAACACAACCTATGCTCAAAGCTAGCATATGATGTACCTGGTAAATCTTATTGGATAATTGTAATTTCAGAATTACTTGTTTCTAGTAGTTGGAAGTTTACTTTATATTTTAAATTCTACAATTTTTTTTTCATTTCTGGAGTCGATTTCATTCTTGGAGATGAGGATTGTATCATTAGCTTCTTTTGGCGTTTGCAGTATTAGGTTTTAAAAAAAAAGACTTACAAGTGGTTTAAGTTCTATTTTTGTCTTAACTGTGATATTTTGGTGGAAACAATTATCTTCATAATGAGTTTTCAGGGGTGTCGTTAATATATTGTATTTTATGAGGTGATCTTTTGATTAAATGTGGCTTAGATTAGCATGATAGTTTTTATGAATACTTTCACAGGAGCACTTTAATATCTGCTAGTAAAATAATAGTGTGTTGATTTGGACAAATGACTTTTACGCTTCACATTAATGTAATTTTGGGTTTCTGTGAA
This sequence comes from Tupaia belangeri chinensis, assembly GCF_000334495.1. Taxonomy (NCBI): domain Eukaryota; kingdom Metazoa; phylum Chordata; class Mammalia; order Scandentia; family Tupaiidae; genus Tupaia; species Tupaia belangeri. The sequence continues at coordinate 857,304 of NW_006203325.1, read as the reverse complement.
CTATTTTAAACATTAAGTCAGTGATAGTAGTTCACAGGCAGTGGTCCTTGTACTTAGTGCTTTGTGTGTGTACAGTGCCCCCCTTGTACATGGCAGAGCCAGGGCTCCATCTTTGGCAGTTGCTCCCAAACTCATTCTATTCAGCCACTACTCTGAATTGCCTCTCCAAAGTAAGGCCCCCATTGGATTGTACTTGGGTATTTATGGTTTTTAGTAGTGATTTTACAGATTAGAATGCTCAGAGAGTTATCCGAGGTCAATTATTAGTGACAAAGTTGAGAATCTCATCTCCTGACTCTCAGTAAAAGATTCTGACCATATTTCTTAGCTGCCTTTCATTAAGTAGCATTTAACTCTTGATATCAATAGATAATAAAACGTACCACTTACTCGTCTGAATATTGTCAGTGGTTAAACTGGAAGTTATTGTTAACTTGAGCAAAATTTTATGCTTTATCTTTTTTTTTTTTTTAACACTAGGCTTCACAGCCTTGTAAAATAATCCTATTTTGAAATACTTTAGCTATAAAATTTCACTCAGCACTGGTTACTAAAAAATTAGTAGTGTGGAACTTGTTTTTTACTGCTTTTTTTAGATAGTGCTAACTTGGATCAGCCGGTTTTAGAGGATGTGATTTAATTCTTGTTAGAGCTTGGAATGTAGAAGGATGAGCTGTGCTGTGAAAGTTTCTTCTGTCTTTACATTAGTCAGGTTCAGCAAGCATTTATTCTGTTCTGAAAGTGGTGAGTGGCGACTTGTGCTATGTATCTGGTTTCTTTTCATCTCAATATTGCTATGGGTGATGTTGCCATTATTAGGCAGATGAGGAAACAGGCTAATAAAGTTAAAATAGCTTGCTTGAAATCATGTAACAGGAGTCACACACACCTATGTCCTCTTATTCCAAACTGTGCTGTTTCTGTGGCTCAGTGGGGAATGCTTCAGTTTTTTTGTAGCTGATATCATCAGTATTCTATTTTTAGTCTTAGTTCTTTTTTTTTTTTTTAAAGACCATTGTAGGAATATGGAACATAATAACAGTAACAATAAACATTCACATGAAACTTTTCAGTTTTGCATTTTGTCAAATACCATTCTTAAATGATGTCAGTGATCAAATAAGTCCTATTTCAAGTTGAGCTAAAAGAAGATATTACTCAGTCAAACAAATTAATGTGTACGTTGAACTTTGAATACTGTCAAATACAGTGTAAAGTGGGAATTGAAAGTATAGCCCCAGTTATATTGCTATCAGTTTAAAGTTTGTGACTTCAGTTTGTACTTTCTTAATTCTAAATACAACTGAATTATTGAGTAGACTTGGAAGCCATGTTATACGTGCTTGTGTTTTTTTGCATTTTCCACAGAGATGATAAGTATACAAGTGCACAAACATTTATGTATTTTAATGTCCAGTTAATTTTTTTTTCTTTTACTGTCATTACCTCTGTTCAGACTTTCTACTCTTGATGTAATTCTGACTACCTTTTGCAAAAACTTTATCACATTGTGAGGGATATTCAAAAAAATTCATGGAAAATGTGTATTATGATAAAACTATACATTTCAATTTTTTTTTACATCAAAATAAACTTTTGCTTTAATTCCATTTACCCATGAACTTTTTGAAGTCCTTTCATATACTTGAAAATTATTTAATACCCTCTGTGTGCTCTCTCTTTTTTTCTACCAATAAGCTTTGTATTTCAAAATTAGAGGATGGCGTGTTTGTTTACCCGAGAATTAATTTAACCTGTATTTTTATAGCATTACAATATAATGAAATATATTCAGTGAATTTTCACACTTTTAAACTTTCTTTGATAGAAATTTCGAAAGGTATTCAGATTATAGTGTTAACTTAGACCAGCAAGTTTTAGAAGATGTGATTTTTTGGGTTGTTGGAAAAGTCATGATGCATTTTTGCATAGAAAAATATGTCATGACTTTTCCGACAACATAATAACTCATGCTGGATCTTGAAGTGTAGAAGGATGAGCTGTGCTGTGAAAGAGTTCTCCTGTTTTTACATTAGTCATTTCAGTAAGCATTTATTCTTTACAGGGAACATGCTGAAAAATGTGTTCAATTTGTTGAAGTGCTGTGGTATACTCTGAAGATTATTTTTGCCTAAAATTAAATTATCAGCATGTTGTCACTTTCCTGTGCTATAAAAAATGGTGAATGAAAATTGTACTTACTTAAACTTATTAGCTGTTTGGGTTGTTTGAATAAAGTAATGTTAAATAAAAATATATTCGTGTTAAATTCCATCAGATTTGTTGATTTTAGATATTAGCACTGATCTCAATTTTGAGGTTAACATATGATGCAAATATGAAAAAGCAGGAACTGGGGACCAGCAGTTAGCGTAATGGCTATGTCGCTGGACTCCCACGTAGTTGACCGCAGTTCAAGTCCAGGACCTAGCGGCTTAAACTCATGCCGGGCGCGTGTGCATGTATGCCCGAGATCCCAAGAGGAGAATGGAGGAGAAGGGATTGCTGCGTGGCCATCCCCCCTGGGGGGTGATTTCTCACTTTTTGTCTCTCTGTCTCTCTCCATCTTTCTGGCAAGCGCCCTCGAGCTAAAAACCTCTCAAAAAAAAAAAAAAAAAAAAAGGGCAGGAACTACAGCACTTTCAGAAGTCCCAGGTAAGGGAATAAAATGTTTTATAGTTCAAATACTTTAGAAGATATTTGCCAGTTAAATAGAGGACCTCTTGTTTAAAGAGGTTTTGATAGGTGATTTACTTTTAAAGAAGGGGGGTAGAATTTGCAGCATATTACATACTTGTTTAATCATGGAGACTTAATAGAATTTCTTGCATTTCACTTAAGAAAGTCCTAAGATGTAGTGAAGAGTTGTGCATCAAGGAAGAGTCCCTCTTCTAAACTTCCAGGACTCTTTTTTTAAACAAACCTACACACAGTCTTGCTAAAAGTATGTGCATAGTAAAGTATTATGACTTGACTTTGTTGGTTAGTAAATATTCTTAGGATGAATTAATTCTTAAATATGAGGTGTTTCTTCAAGCATTAATTAATAACATTACCGAGCCTGCTAACGAGAGCAAACTCCATAGTCCATTAGAATTCAAAGAGTAGGGACCAGCAGTTAGCGTAATGGCTATGTTGCTCTATTCCCACGTAGTTGACTGCGGTTCGAGTCCCAGACCCGGTGGCTTAAAATCATGCCAGGCGTGTGTGTGTGCGTGGCCAAGATCCCAAGAGGAGAATGGATGAAAAGGGATTGCGGCGTGGCCATCCCCCCTGGGGGGTGATTTCTCGCTTTCTGTCTCTATGTCTCTCTCCGTCTTTCTGGCGAGCGCACGCCCCCTCTAGCGAAAACCGCTCCAAAAAAAAAAAAAGAATTCAAAGAGTGTTAAAAGGTAGGCAAGGAATTTTATAAACAGAGTTGAAGGACGTTACTATCTAGAATGAATTTAGCTTGACTTTCTACACATAGCATTGTTTAACTTCTTTTGACAAGCTATTGGGTAGCCAGGAAAGTCATGACACATTTTTACATAGAAAAACAGAAAAATACATCTTGACTTTCCGATGAACTAATAAGTCGAATGTTATTAACGATTTTGCAAAGATTCTTTTTTATTGATTATTTTCAATTCTAGAAATTCATATGCGTTGATAGGATACACTGTGAAGTTTTAAAATATGTATACAAACTGGAATAATTAAATGAAGCATCATCTCATTTACTTAATTTGTTATAGTGAGACGTTTGAAATTTACTCTGTTATTTTACAATGTACATTATTCACTGCCATCACCCTTTTGTTCAGTTGATCTAAAACTCTTTTCTCCTGTCTGTCGGAAACATCGTCCCTTTTGATGTGTACAATTCCCCATCTCTCTCCTGAACCGTTTCTGGTGACCATCATTCTGCTCTCCACATCTAAGTTCAACTCTCATAGACCTCCACGTATAGGAAAGATCATGAAGTATTTGTCTTTCTGTGCCTGGATTATTTATTTACCATAGTACTCTCCATATGCATCCTGGTTATAGCAAACAACAGAATTTCTTTCTGAAAGCTGATTAATATTCTATGTATACATATATCACATTCTCTCTCTTTATCCGTGTTGGGACATTTAGGTTGATTCTGTATCTGGGATATTGTGAATAATGCAACTGTGAATATGGTAATGCTGATTTAAGCCTTTGATATATTGAGCTCATTTCCTTGGATATAAACCCATAAGTAAGATTGCTAGATCATATAGTAGTTCTGTTTTAGTTTTTATTAGAGATTTATTTTTTTAGTTCCATTTTTTGTTTTAAATTTACTTATTTACATTAATTCACTGTACATCATTACAGTATACAAAATGATATTTTTCCATCCAGAATACATTGTATAGTGGCTCAATCAAGGATAATACCAGACGTGTTATCATCAACAAATAATTTTCTATTTCTTGTTTCTTACATACTTTGCTTCTCCCCCC
>NW_006203325.1:850220-852818 GCF_000334495.1 Tupaia belangeri chinensis | reverse complement strand
TCTCCCCCCCCCCCCCCCCCCGCCCCAATTCTATCCCTCTCACCCTCTGCCATTTTCCTCCCTCCTCTCAGACTGTCTCTGGTAGGTACAGTTGTAGTCCATGCTTTTCCCACACACACAGTTTATAAATTCACTAAAGATCTTAATCAATCTAAGTACTTTCAGTAGCAAGTGTGGCTCATATATACATATCTATGAACACATGTCCGACTTTAGGCATAAACCTTTTTTTTGAAAGATTTTTGCTATAAGGTGTGTGTGCTCACTGGAGAGAGACAGACAGAAAGCAAGAAATCACCCCGCGGGGAAATGGCCACAGCGCAGTTTCTTCTCCTCTATTCTCCCCTTGGGATTTTGGGCATGTGTGCACACGAATCCGTTGTGAGTTTTAAGCTGCTGGGTCTGGGACTCGAACCGTGGTTAAGTATGTGGGAGTCCAGAGATGTAACCATTATGCCATCTGCTGGTCTTCTGTGTTAGTTTTTTGAGGCACCTACATGCTATTTTCAGTAATGGCTATACTGATTACATTCCCACCAACAGTGTACAAGAATACTCCTTTCTCTGCCTCTAAAGCAACACTTAACCTTCATCTTTTTGATAGTAGCCATTCTAACATGTGTGAGGTGATCTCATTGTATTGATAGTTTGAGTTTGCTTTTCCTTAATGGTTAGTGATGCCAAGCAGTTTTTTAATGTACCTGTTGGCCGTATTTGTGTCTTCTTTTGAAAAATGTCTATTCAGATCCTTTGTCCATTTTTATAAAGGATAATTATTTTTTTGTAATTAAATTACTTGTATGTTTTGGATATTAACTCCTTATCATCAAGTATATAGTTTTCATATGTTTTCTCCCAATCTGTGCATTGTCTTAAAGTTGTTATTAACAAATAATAAATTATATATTTTTCAAGATTTTAAAAATATATATGTATTATTTGTTTTCCATTGATTCTAGATTTCAGAGAGCTTATAAATTAATTAAATTTATTAAGTAATTATCACTATTGATTTTTTTTTTTTTTTTAGTTTTTGCTGTAAGGCATGTGCACTTGCCAGAGGGAGACAGAGAGAGGGAAAGTGAAAAATCCCCCCCCTGTGGGAGAGGAATGGCAATCTCCTCTCAGGATTTTGGGCATGCTCACATGCACAGAGTGATTTTCAAGACACAAGGTCCAGGATTTGAACTGCAGTTACCCATGTGGGACCCAGCGTCTTTACCTCCATGCCACCTGCTAGTCTAACTATATTTTATTAATTCAACACACTCATACCACTTGTGTTTGTGGAAAAATGGAATTAAAGTACAAGTTTATTTTGGTGGGAGAAAATTTGAAATGCATGCATAGTATTTTCATAATATTTTCCATGAACTTTTTTGAAGACCCATTGTGTAAGACTGTATTCATATGGATTGTTTCAAGGTTTGTTTGTTGACTTGTTTTTTAAATAGACATCAATGAAGAACAGTTTATTCCCTAGTCTACTATGTATATTTTATGTTAATGGTTCAGAGTATTGCAACATTAATCACTATAGATTCATAAATTACTTTTGCTTATTTTATTTGAGGAAATATGGGGTTATAATTGGGAGCGGGGATAGGAAATAAGTAGAAATATTGGTAGATTGAAAGATTTATAGCATTTATGCATCATAGGTCCACTCTAAAACATTTGACTTTTCATCTATTAATGTAAAAACTCCCAGCATGTACATAGATTTGCACAGATTATAAAGGGTGCTGTGTGCCTTAATGTAGTTATTTCATTAGATGCAGTCATGCTTACTTAGGATTTTTGTCATTTCTAGTTTAATTATGGAATAAAGAGAAGTCTTTTAGTAAAGAGAGAAGGAAAAGGGTATGAGATGTTTGAAATAGGTTGCTTTTTGAAAAAAAATATTTATGGAGTGATTTTTTTTTTTTTTTTTTTTTTGCTATAGGGTGCATGCAGTCACTGGAGAGACAGAGGGAGTGACAGACAAAAGGCGAGAAGTCACCCCTGTGGGGTGATGGCCATGCCATAACCCCTTCTCTCAGGATTTTGGGCGCGCACACACTCACGCCCGGTGTGAGTTTTTTTAAGCCACAGGGTCCAGGACTCTATCCATGGCCCACTATGTGGGAGTCCAGCAAAGTAACCATCATGCTATCTGCTGTACTGATTATTTTTTAATTTGACAGAGAGAGAAAGTGAGAAAGCAAGTTGTCAGGTCTGGGACTCAAACCAGAGTCGGCCATGTGGGAGTCCAGCACCCCAACTAGCAGGCCACCTGCCGGCCCTGAAATAGATTGCTTTCAATGGAATCAGCTAAGGCTGTATTAACTGAGTGATAATGAACAAAAGGAGAGAGCGTGAGCTTCTGGAAAGGGAAAAACGTGTCTTTTCGTGAGGAGTTTCCAGTGTTGGTCACTAACTTGCCATTAACAAAGCTAAATGACTTCACAGCTTTTCCTGAGCAGATTTCAGATTATGCCTTTTTAAGTTGTATTTTGTGATTCTCTGGTTTCACATATCAGGTGCTTCCTTAAACTGACAGTAATATAGAATTGAAACTGAATTTCAGAGTCATATTTAACTTTGATTACATTAGGT
>NW_006203325.1:831935-849850 GCF_000334495.1 Tupaia belangeri chinensis | reverse complement strand
TAGGGAAAGTCATGACATATTTTTCTATGCAAAATTGCATCATGACTTTCCCGACAACCTGATACAATGCCCAAAATATTTGGAAAGAGGGAAAACTTTGAGTTAAAACAAGTCTACAGTTCTAGGATTGTTTTAACATTTACAAAAGTGGTTGAAATTGAGTAAATAAATAGACTGGAGTCATAGCGATGCAGGTTACGCATATTACCATAGCGAGGCAACAGGCAGATGAAACGCCATGCTAAGCGTTAGGAAGGATGAGTCCTATCTTCATCACTTACTCATAATGGGATGTTGGAGGAAGTTGTTTGATCTTTCTAAGCTTTAGTTCAGAACCTTTGTGTAAAACTGGGCTAATAACATCTTCCTGGCTGTTCTCACATTGTTGCACAGATCAAATAAGGTAATGGAAGGAGTAGCTCTTTGTAAATTTCAGTCACTGTACACATTCTCATAGTTAATGCATCATTGTTTTCTTTATGTGCTGTACACTAATATGAATCCAAGTCCTAGGTTCCCATAGCTTATTGCTAACTAGCTTCTTGGTGGGGAGTGGCCCTGCGTAGAATATGGGATCTCCTGACCACTCATGAAAACAGTCAGGGTATAGAATAAAAGAAAAGAAAAATAAAAGGACTGAGAACATGTCTTGCAAATTAGTAATGAGTGTAGTTTCATGTGTGGTTGGTAAACTGATTGCAAAATGTTTCTTAAAGGGCAGTTGATATCTGGCTTGGTGGTGCTGCTGTAACATGCTCAAACTGTTTAGACCCATGTGAAGATTGCAGGTTTGGGTACCTGTATGTGCCCATGATTCTGGCTGGCTGAGAACGCTAAGGGAGGGAGGTGGTAGATCTTGGTTTGAGACCCTGTTGAGGGTGCCCATCTTTGTCTTTGTCTCTTTCTCTGTCTTACGTGAAAGAAATAGTCTTTTTTTTTTTTTTAAGTTCAAAAAACATTTCAATAAAGTTGAACTATTTGAGAGTTAGCAGTCGTTTATGTGTACATATTCTGAAATATTTGTGGGAAAGTAAATCTCTGGAGGTGCATGTGCGAGATGTGGGATTGGTGGGAGGGACCTCCCAACCCACATGGGATATGGTCATGCCATTGTCCCTCCTCTCCACTTCGCCATCCTTTTGGGATTTGGGGCCTGGTGCCTGGTGTGATTTTTCAAGCGGCTGGGGCCAGGACTTGAACTGAGGTTGGCAATGTGGGATCTGGCTTCCTTAACCAATAGGTCATGGAGTTGGTCCTATATACTACTTTTTGATGAACTCTTGTAAATTCTTAAAACCCTAGTAAATTCCCAGAAGGAAAAGCTGTTGTTTAGGATAATATTAACTTACATGATTTTAATTATTACTTTTACTGAAGAGCGATTTCATGGATTAATTTATTCACAAAAATGATGTACTTTGTGCCAGGCACATGCGATTATATTCTGATGGTAAGTGGTGAGTCCAGTCATAAACTTGCCCTCAGAAATCTTACATTCAAAGCTAAATTTAGCTCTATGCCACTTTGACTATCACAGAAAAACCCTTGTAGTCTTTTGTCAGGAGAAACCAAATAATAGGACTGAAGAGTGACATATTAAAGGGAAGGAAAGGTTGTAGAATGTAATTAAAAGGTATGGGACCGGGACTAGCAGTTGGCGTAGTGGCTATGTTGCTGGACTCCTATGTAGTTGACTGTGGTTCAAGTCCTGGACCCGGTGGCTCACACCGGACGTGCATGTGGGCATGCCTAAGATCCCAAGAAGAGAATGAAGCGGAAAGGATTTAGGTGTGGCCATCCCGGGGGATGGGGGGGGGGTGATTTCTCTCTTTCTGTCTCTGTCTCTCTCTGTCTTTCTGGCGCCCTATAGCAAAAAAACCTCTCCAACAAAAAAGGTACGGGATCAGCAGGTGGCATGGTGGTTAAGGTGCTGGATAGTCCCACATGGCCGACCACGGTTCGAGTCCTGGACCTGGTGGCTTGCTTTCTCACTGTTCCTCTCTCTCTGGTCAAATTAAAATTAATGAATGAATACGTGAAATTAAATAAATAATTTCTTTAAATAAAAAGGTGAATATGAGTTGGATTAGCTTTACAACTCCAGGCAGAGGTCCTTTTTTGGATCATGTGGCAGCTCAGAAATCAGGTTTTCCTTGCCACTGAATGAACTCGTCACCGTCTGTATTAGGTATAAGATAATTCACAGTGAGAAGTGGAAAAAAAGTTCTGTGAATTCTTTTTACTTGTTCATGGAAAGACTCTCCTAGTCTGCTAAAGAGGTCTGTTACATTTTACTAAATTCTGTTACCCTGGTAAAACTAATACTTGGTCCCCATCTCCACATATTATTTATTATTTTATTTGCTTAATGTTAGTTTCTTCCTGCTGGAATAAATTATTTAATTAATTAATTAATTAATTTATTTGAGAGGTTTTCGCTATAGGGTGCATGCGCTCGCCAGACAGAGAGAGACATAGAGACAGAAAGCGAGAAATCACCCCCCAGGGGGGATAGTCATGCCGCAATCCCTTCTTCTCCATTCTCCTCTCGGGATCTTGGTCAGGCACGCACACGCGCCAGCGTGAGTTTTAAGTTACCGGGTCTGGTACGTGAACCGCGGTCGACTACGTGGGAGTCCAGCGACATAGCCATTACGCTAACTGCTGGTTCCCTGGAATAAATTCTTAAGTATGGGCTCACAATTTTATTCCCAGAGCCTAGAACAGAGCTTGACACATGGTAGGCCTCATTAAATATTTTTTGAAAAAGTGAATGCTGAATATTTCCTCAAGAAAAGTTAAGATAGAAGGGGAAAACTACTAAGGCAAGATTGTCTATGATAACTGTAAACTTTCACATTAATTGCCTCTTTAAAAATTTGTTTTTTTAATTGCCAGGGGACAGGCACATGGTGAGAGAAAGTAGCCCTGTGTGGGGTATGGTTATGCCACAATGCTTTTCCCTCTATTTTTCCATCTTGTCAGGTTATTGGTTATGCCTGCACATAAGCCTGGTGTTGACCCGCGTTGGCCATGTGAGATATGGCTTCCTGACTAACCACTGAGCTTGGCTGGCCCCACTAAGCAATGGTTATTGTCTATGTCCATTAGATATTTTATATAGTAAATACAATGTAGTTGAATGTTGCGTTTGAGGTCAGTTGGACCAAAAAAGAAATTGAACACAAAGCTTGTAGTTAAGAATGTAATTGTGTTTTAATTTTTCTTACAGAGAAAATCTGATTAGGTTGTTATTTTGATATGACCAATTATAAATGCAAGAGTGGAGTTTATTTTGTATCTCTTACTACTTGATATTTATCATGACTTTATGAGTACCATTTAGAACTTTATTCCTGAACTAGATACCCTTCAGGAAAGTTTTGTTCATAAATAATACAGTAATTATTGGTCTTCATGGCTCTATGTTGAGTGTTTTATGTTATATGAATTTTAATGTTTCCTTGAAAGTTTGTAAATATGTGTAAAAATTTGGTCATGTATTTCTAAGTTAGAAAGTTTGTGTTTTTTTTTTTTTAATTTTTTTTTTAGAGTGGTTTTTTGACTATATGTGTGCTCCCCTGAGAGACAGGAAGTGAGAATTACCTCCTAGGGGGCATGGCCATGCCTCAATTCCTTCTCCTCCAGTCTCCTCTTGGGATTTTGGGCACGCATGCACACATGCTCATGTGAGTTTTAAGCTACCCTGTGTCCGGGACTCGAACTATGATCAACTACTTGGGAGTCCAGGGATGTAACCATTATGCCATCTGCTGGTCCTGGTGGGTTTATTTTTAAGGAGGGCAGTTGCTACCACAATCTGTTGACTAAAATACTTCTCAGTGTACTGTTAGAGTATTGTTAGGTTATTTTGGTTATTCCTATGTATATTCAGAGATATTACATACCATAAAGGTTCAATAAAATAATTCTACTCTGCTCAATTGTTAAAAATTAAACTAGTATTGTAATCTATGTAATAAAGGTTTTTAAAGCTAGTATGAGACTCAGATATGTCAACTGAAATACTTCACCATTGTTGACTTAGTGCACTATTTTCTTCAGTTTGCTTAAGAACCTTTTTATTATGGTGCATATTTGAAAACCCCGAGGGGAAGCCTGCTCTGCTCCTGACCTTGGCCATGCATTGTTGGAGAGTCCATGTTTAAACCTGAATTGGTTTTGCTCCTGACACCCTCGGGCCATTTTTAGCCCAACTGTGTTGCTGAGCAGGAGTATGTGGTTCTTCATATTGTGACCTGTTTTATTTTCAGCCTAGAGCTATGTGTGGAGAATGACCTTTGGATTCACCAAATGATCATTTGTGACTTGGAAATTATAAAACTGAAGTTGTGCAATTTTAGTGGAGGAGTTATATATGAAATTAAAATTCCACCTCATTTTAGTTATTATATAGATTTTAAGAAATAATGGTCTGACTTTAAGATATGTGTTTTGCAGTGTTTCTCCAAGTTGTAATATTGCACTTTGCAATTTGTTTTTGACTTCTCTTCCTTAGTTTGAGACCCCCCCCAGCTGAGAAGCATGATTGCTGTTGAATCAGACTGTAACTATCAATATAATGAGCTACTTGCACATCTTGTGTTAATTACTAACATCTGATCTTTTTCTTGTGTAGTAGCTAAATGCTCAACAGTGTTGCAATAGTCTAATCCAGATAGAAGTCAGGAGAGTAAACCCAAATGGGATATCAGGAGGTTGGAAACAACTTGAAAGGCGGAATAACAAAGATACAGGAGAAGAAACGGAAAGAATGTACTTTACAAATACTGTTGGTTACGTAAGGTTTAGCAAAACCAAATGAGCTTGAGAGTATTTTATGACTTACTAAAAATATATTTTACGGGGACCAGCAGTTAGCATAATGGCTATGTCGCTGAACTCCCATGTAGCCGACTGTGGTTCAAGTCCCGGACCCGGTGGCTTAAATCAGGCCGGGAGCGTGTGCATGTGTGCCCAGTATCCCAAGAGGAGAATGGAGGAGAGGGATTGCAGCATGGCCCTCCCCCGGGGGGGGGGGAATTTCTCGCTTCCTGTCTTGCTATCTCTCTCTGTCTTTCTGGCGAGCGCACGCGCCCCAAAAAAAAAATATGTATATATATATATATATACACACACACACACACACACACACACACACATATATATTATAGAATAAAAAACTCTAGAAATTAATGTGTGGTAACAGAATAATTGGTCAGATAATAGGCATTAATACAAAATTTATGTGACTAGAAGTGAAATTATTGTTGAATTGGGACTCGGCGTTAATCATCTGTCTATCTGTCTAACCACAAATTGAATATTCCTAATTTAGTTTTTTAGAATTATTTAACATTATTTATTTATTTTTAATTTGATGAGAGGGAGAGAGAGGGAGAGAGAAGGAGAGGGAGGGAGGGGGGAAGAGAGAAAGTGAGAAAGCAAGTCACCAGGTCCGGGACTCGAACTGCCATCAGCCATGTGGCAGTGCAGCACCCTTAACTACCACACACCTGTTGGCCCAATAGTCCTAATTTCCAAAGAAGAGTAAATACTTGAGTAAGAGTAACTCTGGTGTCAGATTATTTGTATTTGAATCTGGATTTTGTCAAATGCCATAACCTTGGAAGCTTACTAACTTTTCAGAGCCTCAATTTTCTCATCTGTGTGATTTACAAATTAATGTTATTTACTGGATAGAGTTGTTTGAGTAGTAAGTAACATGTGTCAAGTACTGTGCAATGTTGTTTCCCACAGTAACATTCAATACCAGGTTTTATGATTTGTTTTCATAATTTAGGGCTTATGTTTGAAGTTGTTTTCTGTGTTCTGTCTGTTTCATTGAGGAAGTTTAAGTGTCAGCATAATCCTCTTTGCCCCAGATGATCTAATTCTTTACTTCCTATCTCAGTTTCTACTAACTTTCTAATTTGTGTATTGTTTCCAAAGTGAACACTAAAAGCTAGATTTAGAATGAATTTCATGAGAGATGATACCCAGATAATATGAATCAGTCATAACCAGAATTTAAAAAATATGAGCCTGAAGGTTTTAGTGAAATGAAAGGGAAAATTTGTGATATACTCCCATATTATGCTTTAAAACTGCTATGGTTGTACCATTTTGTTATTTGGGAAATACTACAGTTCTCATTAGTTTGATAAAGTTTTATCTAAATCAGCCTTAAGTCTATATAAGCTCTTCTGTGAAATTGTTTGTCTTAAAAGAAACATAAAACTTAAAAAAGATGTAGTTTATTTGATTGGAATTAGTAATATTGTGCAGTAGGTTTAGAAAGAGATTTAGGGAGCAAGCAAGCAGGTGGTGTGGTGGTTAAGGCCCTAGGATCCCACATGGATGGCTGTGGTTTGAGTTCTGGATCCTGTGAGAAATATGCCTGGCTTGTGTGCTTGTGTGCCCAAAATCACGAGAGGAGAATGGAAAAGGGACTAGGGACTGTGGTGTGGGGTGGGGGTGGGGGGTCCTTTCTCACTTTCTGACTCTCTCTCTGGGCAAAAACAAAGAAAAACAAAAAAAAGATTCCGTACTAAATGATTACAAATGAAATTGATATTTATGTAGATCCAAATTATGGATTTTTTTCTTTTTTTTTAAACAACTAAAGTATGAATTTATTTGGTACAGAAACTTTTTGAAATTCATACATAGTTTTCTCATTACATGTATTTCCAAGAGCTTTTTTTTTTTTTTTTTTCCTGAAACTTTTTTTTGGGGGAGAAGTTTTTGGTATAGGGTGCACGCGCTTGCCAGAAAGACAGAGACAGAGAGACAGCAAGCGAGAAAACACCCCCCCCCCCCGGGGGGGGTGATGGCCACGCAGCAATCCCTTCTTCTCCATTCTCCTCTCAGGATCTTGGGCACACACATACACGCGCCTGGCATGAGTTTAAGCCACTGGGTCTGGGACTTGAACCACAGTTGACTACATGGGAGTCCCGTGACATAGCCATTACGCCAACTGCTGGTCCCTTGAAAAATTTCTAAAAAATTGATTAATTTACATTTATTCCCTAAGCATCATCACAGCATACAAAATGTGATTTCCCACCCAGAGTATACTGTATAGTGCTATAATCATGCATGTTATCGTCAAACTGGGTCTGGGACTTGAACCACAGTTGACTACATGGGAGTCCCGTGACATAGCCATTACGCCAACTGCTGGTCCCTTGAAAAATTTCTAAAAAATTGATTAATTTACATTTATTCCCTAAGCATCATCACAGCATACAAAATGTGATTTCCCACCCAGAGTATACTGTATAGTGCTATAATCATGCATGTTATCGTCAATAATTTACCATTTCTAGTTTTGTGTGTGTGTTTGTGTGTGTGTGTTTTACCCCTATTTCTGACCCTCTGGCCTTTCCCCACCCTCCTCCCACACTGTCTCTGGTGTCTACAGTTGTTTTCCATTCCTTTTCCCCCCACATTTTGTTAAATAATCTTAACTACTTTCAATAGCAAGTTCAGCTAGTAATTTCAAGAAAAGCAGTTTTAACTTTAATAAATCAAAGAAATGCTAAGGAACTTTGCTTAAAACTTAAAGCCAAGAAACAGGTTAGGATTCTGTTCAAATAGTAGGTACATGAATCTATCGACAGGTCAAGATAGGACAAAAATCCTTAAAACCAGAAAACAAAGCCCAGAAGAAAATCAGCAATATTTTAGTCAAAAGTCACAAAATGCTATTTCACCAGTTCAGTCTTATGTACTTAATCTGTCTTCTGTTGTGGTTCGATCTTCCCAATTGAATTCTGGGATATAATATTCAACTCCAGATTTGTCCCTATGATTAAGTTGGCCATTTTCTCAGTTTTTGAACTCTTATTTCTGTCTGTCTGTATTTAATTTTCCTGGTATAGCACTCCCTTGAGAACTTCTTGGAGATCTGGTGTGGTGTTGGTGAATTATTTCGGGTTTTGTTTATCTGAGAATGTTCTTGTCTTTTTTTCTCATATGAATGATAATCTTGCTGGGTACAGTATTCTTGGTTGAATGTTTTTCCCTTAATATTTAATATTTTCCCATTCTTTCCTCACTTGCATTGTTTCTGATGAGAGGTCCACTGTAAGCCTGATGGGATATCCTTTGTAGGTAACTTGCCGTTTTTTCTCTCGCCGGTCTTAATATCTTGTCTTTGTTATTTTGGTCAGTCTGGCTATAATGTGTATTGGAGAAGATCTTCTTGGGCTGATTCTATTTGGGGTCCTTTGTATTTCTTGGGACTGGATCTTTGAGTGCCTCTCTAGGTTTGGAAAGTTTTCTTGCAGGATTTCATGGAGATTATCAATGTCCTTATGAGTCTCTTTGCATTCTGTGATACTGGTATCTGGATGTTTGGATGTTTGATGGTATCTAGTACTTCTCGTATATTATTCTCATTTTTTTGGGGCAATTTTCTCAGTCTTTGTGGTGGATTTTTCTAGGCCAGCAATGTTCTCTTCTACGTCTGAGATGCTATTTTCTATATGATCTGGTCTGCTTTTAATACTTTCAAGGGAGATTTTGACTTCCTGTATTATAGCCTTCATCTCTAACAGGTTCATTTGATTCTTTTTTAAAGTGTATAATTCCTCTTTTACATATATATATATACACACACACACGCTCGCCAGAAAGACAGAGAGAGACAGAGAGACAGAAAGCGAGAAATCACCCCCCAGGGGGGATGGCCACACCGCAGTCCCTTCTCCTCCATTCTCCTCTTGGAGTCTTGGGCATGCACACACACGTACCTGGTGTGAGTCTAAGCCACCGGATCCGGGACTTGAACTGCAGTTGACTACATGGGAGTCCAGTGACATAGCCATTACTCTAGCTGCTGGTCCCTCTTCTTTTAGATCTTAGAAGAATTTCCTCACCTCCTGGAACTCATCGGTTCCTTTCTCATGCCTCTTCCGCGGTTCATTGTCTCTCTTCTCTTCCATCTCTGTTAGCTTTGCCATTATGGATATTTTAAATTCTTTATCATACATTTCCATGATTTCCATTGAACTTTCCGTGGTTGAAGAGGAGTTGTTATTTTTCCTTGGAAGAGAGGTATTTTCTTGCTTTCCCATATTTCTTGTTGCCCTGCAGTGATTTCTAGTCATCTGATGGATGGTGTGTTTCTTCCTAATTCTTGAAGTTCAATCTGAGCATTCAGGAATGTGCAGAAGGAGTTGATCTGGAATCTCTTTGCTGTTCCATTTTTATGACTTTGTTCAGCTGAGTTAGTGGATATTGAAGAATATGTTAACCCTAATTGTATTTGGATGTTACTCGTATAAACACAGTGAATGGAGATTGAGGAGCAGAGTGATGAGATAAAAGAAAAAGAAAAGAGAAAGAGAGAGGGGAGAGAGAGAGAGAGAGAGAGAGAGGAAAAACATACCAAAGAAACAGAGAGAAAAAGAAGGAAAAAAATTTAAAAACAACCAAAATAAATTAAAAAGCAAAAAATAAGAAAATGTGCTGCACATTTGTGTGCTACGCGAAATCACTATTTCTCCGGAGCTATGGAGGAGTCTTCTTCTAAAGGCCTGCCCCTTGCCTCTCCTGGATAGGAGAGGGAAAGGGGATTATTAGCAAGCTAAAGGCGGGGCTGAAAGCTAAGAGAATACCTTTAAAAAATTTTTAAAGGAATAATTACAAAATATGAGAAGACAAAGACAGAGGCAGAGAGAGTCAGAGACAGAGAGAAGGCTAGAGGTGCTCCCTAGCACTTGAGTTTGTAGGCTGGAAAATCTTCATTTCTCTTCCCTGAAATCAGTAGTTCTTAGGAGCCATGGAGGAGTCTTCCAAACTATGGATATTAAGCATGTAGATAATTTCAGTTCCTTTATGCAATAGCTGAGTCCACATAATACTACAATAACTTATACTCAAGGAGTGGAGTGTTCTTGTTACAATGGCATTTTACTTTCTTGTTACAAGAACACTTTACATTGGAGATCATGCCGTCAGTGACCTCTGTGAGTGAATTTGTTTCTATCTCTGTTTTCTGTCTTTTTTTATTTCTTGTCATTGCTTTATGTGTTGGTTGTCTATATACCTGTCCTTATTATAATTTGTGTCTGTAGGTCTGCAGCATGCTCTTTTAAGGTTCCCCCCATCCTTTCCTCTCCTTCCTAAATTAAGGTCATAATGGAAAATTTAATTTTTATTTTGTGTTATAATTTGTTTTTGGGTTTAATATTTTTTAACTTAAAAGGTAAACAAATGAAATAATTTATATATTTTTTCTTAAAAAGCACATTCCTAGAATGATTGTATGGCCCTTGTCCTAATTTATCTTGATTAAAAAACTCATCTTCTTTGAGTTAAATGAACACTGTTGAGCTTACTTTATATTGTAATTACAAGGATCTTGTACTTTCAGGGTCAAGGTCATTGTCATCGTTTGGATATTGTGTTCTTACTGTAAAGCCTTCAGGATTGTAAAGGAAATTTATCTGAATCTGTACTAACTTTAGCACATACCCTTAAAGTTAACCTAATACCTATGTAATCTGCATTAGATTCTTAAAGAGTATCAAGGACTTTAAGATGTTCATACCCAGTTAGCTCCTTCTGGTTGTTCTGATGATTGCATTGTTTGAATCTTAATAAATCACTTTTATTTGATTATTTGGTTATTGTGTACAGAATTTTGTCTTTTTTCCCCTTTTAAAAAAGAAAAACCTACTGGAGGGTCACTGTGTAAGAAAAGTTTCAGAACATTCTTAGATTTTAAACCATGCTCAGTTCATTATTCAGTTTTATGACTTGGATGTTTCTTCATCTGTAGAAAACAGTGACATAACTTATGTCACAGAGTTGTGAGAATTAGTTATATTTAAACTGGTTAGCAAAAGTCCTAGCTAATACTAAGCATTTAATAAATAGTTTCTTAGCTTAGCAAAAGTTCCTTAGTTAGCAAAAGTCCTAGCTAATAGTAAGCATTTAATAAATAGTTCCTTTTATTGTTTTAGAAAGTGTCCCTTTTCATAAAAAAGGGTTAGGAGATTGGTAACAGTGTTATATTATGCTGTGCACTGAGGGTCTGGCTTTTTCTTCTGGTAGGCTTATGTTGTTTTTGTTTCCCCCTTGGATTGTATTATGAGAAAAAGTAAAGGTTAAAAGTTGTAAATATTGGAACTTATTATTTTTATTAATTTTTAGAGGATGCCTGCTTTCACCACAAACAGAGCAGGAGAAGGCACCTCCTAGTGGGGCATGGTCACCCTGAACTCCCTTCTCTATTTCTCAGACCTGTCAGGATTTTGGGCATGCATGCATATCAATTCAGAGTGTTACTCCAGCTACCAGGACTGGGATTCAAACTGTAGCATTCGAACTGTGAGATTCATGTGGGAACTGGTTCCCTTAGCCACTAGGCTGTGGAAAACTCTTAATCTTGTATTGTAATTCCTCCATGAATGAAGAATAAATGGGCCATTTATGAATATAGCCCGTTTTATTTTGCTTTTGCACCAGTGAACTGCTGTGATAAAAGTTTTGTGTATGTTCTTTATTAGAAAAAGTTTTGTGAGTGGAAATCTGATGTATAAATGATACTTATTCTTCAAAATACAATTGTTAAAGGAATTTAAGATGAATTCCATGTAATTGAGTTTAATTTTTATATGAGATAATGTTCTTGATATCTGAGGATCTTCTTTAAATACTATAACATGACCCAAATAGCTTGAGTAGGCAGTAGACAGATTGTTGGGTTAGAAATGCCAAGTGCAATACTGAATTAAGTCAAAATAATACATTTTATTTTAGGTTAGTGCCATAATGATAGTGAATCTAAAGAGAACAGGTTTAAAACTTAATTTTTTTCTTGCCTTGGAAAATATAGTGGAATAATTAAAACATTCCTGTAGTTATTTTAAGAAACATAGTGAACCATGGGCAACCTTGTGGGCAGTAGTATTGTTTTTTGCACTGGAATAAACTTTTACTTTAATTTCATTTTTCCATTAACTATTTTTTTTGAGAGATTTTTCCTATAGAGTACATACACTCGCCAAAGAGACAGAGACAGAGAGAAAGCAAGAAATTAGCCCCTGGGGCATGAGCATGCTATATAATCCCTTCTCCATTCTCCTCTCAGGATTTTGGGCATGCACACGTCCAGTGTGAGTTTTAAGCCACTGTGTCCTGGACTCAAACTGCAATCTACCCTGCGGGAGTCCATTACTCTGTCTGCTGGTCCCATCCATGAACTTTTTGAAGTTTCTTTGTATCTACACAAATTTGTAATCTACTGTGTGCACTTAATACAGTCTAGATTACAGAACAGTTTTATTTATGGATATTCATGTAGAAATTTAAAATAGATTAATGTCAGATTGTACATTGAAAGAAGACTGCTATGTAATTAAATAGGACTAATTTTAGCTATACTAAGATGGTTCATTATTTGGATGCTGTATATGACATAACCTTGCTAATTGGTCAGTGGAGAAAACCAAAATTTTTATTTATAGTAAATGCCAAGAAGGCATTTGATGGAATTTAGCTTCTATTTCTTTTAAAAATATTTAATAAAGGACTAGCCCTGTAGCTTGGTGGTTAAATGAGCCTGTAGCCACGTGGCTTATTGTGGTTCGATTCTTGCCCCAGTGGCTTGAAAAACATATTGAGGGGCCTGGCTCTGTGGCTTGGTGGTTTAGGTAGCCACATCCAACATGGCCAACCGTGCGGTTTGAATTTTGGACCTGGTGGCTACAGAAACATGCCAGGTGCGTGTTCATACATGCCCCAAATTGCACAGGATAGATACTTAATGTCGTTAAGTATCACATATATAAGAGAAAATAAATAGATTAAAGAAGGGCTGATATTAAGTTATTACAGTTTATCCCACTTGAATTTTGAATAATTATTTTTCATAGATTTTATTGTCCTATCTATGTGGTATGTATGTTTAAAGGAAACTATTTAGGGTTTGAGGGTGATGGGGGCTCGGGTTTATATTACAGCAGTAACTGAATAATTAACACCCATTAATACAGTATTTTATGGTAAATGCTAAAACTACAATAACCTAAAATTCTGCAGTGTTTCAGTCTCCCATCATCCTATCATGGGTGTTTTTAGTGGTTTTAGTGGTTAGCCACAGCCTGTAGAAGTGGAGGAATCCTCCCAAAACAGAGACTACCTGTTTGCAGCCCTGCTCTTTCTGCCTGTGTAATCTGTTTGCTACTTCTTGGTGGAGAATCTCATGCATTATTTTGGTGCTTATCACGCTCCTGGCATGAGTTTTAAACCTCTGAGTCCAGGACACAAACCACAGTCAACTCTGTGGGAGTCCAGTGATGTAACCATTATGCCGTCTGCTGGTCCCAGAATAAGGTGTGTTCCTTACAGGAAAAATGGTTTGTGTTTTGTAAAATAATGAAATACTATTAGCAACATATATTTAAAGTTTATTTATTAAAGAGAGGGAGAGCAACATAGTTACCCTTTAGAGGGTCTCATCATGCCTTGGTTCTCCTTCCCCACCCCCAAATTTTAGTCTTCTAACCACTAGAATCATGAGTGTGCACATGCATCCTCACGCAATTCAGGTCAAATGGGATCAGAATGAACCCTGGTCCATTTTCATGTGGCTCAAGCATAGTAGAATGGTATGCTGTCACTTTGCACCACTGTAGCTGGTTCTGCAGTATATATATTGCTAGAGGGTATGTGTGCTGGCTGCAGAGAGATAGAGAAAGAGAGAAAGCATCTTCCACCATGGAGGGACGGGCATGTCATAGTCCCTTCTTTATTTATCCTTTTGGGATTTTGAGCATGCATGCACATGTGCCCAATGTGTTTTTCAAGCTGCCGTGTCTAGGACTCAAACTGCACATAGGACTTGAACTGCACAGTTGACCATGTGGGATCCAGCTGCCTTCACCACCACACCACTGGCTGTCCCACAATAAATCTTTTGATTAAAAAAAAATGATGTACTTCTTGAAAAGGATCTAGAAGTATATTAAGTAAAAAGTCAAAGTATCAGGGCCAGCAGGTGACATGGTAGTTAAGGCACTGGACTCCCACATGGCTGACTGTGGTTCAAATCCCAGATCTGGCAGCTTGCTTTCTCCCTCTCTCTTTCTCTCTTTCTGGTTTAATTGAAGAATAACAATAAATAAATAAAATTAAATAAATAATTTGTTTAAAAAAGTGAAAGTATTGTTTTTTCCTTTTTAGAAACTCTGGGTATCTACTTTCATAGCTTTGTCTATGTATAAATATGTATGAGAGACAATTTCATTAAGTTCTAAAAATTAACTCTTAGAGGGACCAGCAGATGGCATAATGGTTACATTACTGGACTCCCATGTAGTCGACCATCATTTGAGTCTTAGACCCCGCTGCTTCAAACTCACTCTGGGCTTGTGTGTGTGTGAGTGTGTGTGTGTGTGTGTGTGCGCGCGTGCGTGCGTGCGTGCGTGTGTGCGTGTGTGTGTGTGCACCCTAAATCTGGAGAGGAGAATGGAGGAGAAGGAATTAAGGTGTGGCCACCCCTCCCAGGGGGTGATTTTTCACTTTCTGTCTCTCTGTCTCTCTCTGTGTCTCTGACAAGCACTCTATAGCAAAAATCTCTCTTAAAAAATTTTAACTCTTAGAGGGAGTTATGCGATTTCTCTTCTTCTGCTTTCATAAGCGTTTACCTAATTTTTCTAGTAGTTTTGGTATATCGTTACACTCTTTTTTTTTTTTTTTTTCCCTCTACTCTGTAGGTAGTAGTTGCTCATTGAATTGATTTGGCACAGAAACAAAGGCCAAGTGGAACCCAAGGGTAAGGTTGACAATTAATGATCAGAAAGGAAAAAAAATGGTGACAATGTATCATTGGGGGAAAACTTTATTTATAAAACATTTGACTTAGATGATTAACTAGAAGATTTACTGTGTTTTTGTTTTACTTATTTGAAACATACTTGCAAGCCTACTGTATGTGCCAGATATGTTATACTTGGCATTAGGCATACAACAATGAACAAAGCATATACAGTTTATGTCCTTATGAGACTTATGGCATATGGTATATACAGGAAAATAAACAGGTAATTCCAATACAGTGTGATAAATGAAGATATTTACTGGTAAGAGAGCTGGTGAAATGGTGAACCACGCTTCCAATCTGTTATACATAGGGAAGTGAATATAAAAGTGGGCTAAGTAAGAAAAAGTAGCAGAATTAAGTGTCTGTTAGTCTGAGTGGCAATGTAAAATAGATGCAGTTGGTATAACTAATTGAGGACTGGAAAATTCTAATCAGAGAATAAGACAGTTCATTTTCACTTTTCTCACCAGGAAGACAAGGTGACGATGAATCTAAAGTGAAGTTGTCTATGGTGATGAAGGTAAAATAGTGATGATATTAAAAGCCGAGCTCTAGATGCATCATCCATACATATGTTGAAATAACTCGGGATTAGCAGTACTTGGGATAGAGAAGAGTGCTTGCTGTATGTCACATACCAGAGTTTTTAGTGACAGTGATACCTTGGAGATCAGTTTTTATCCGGGACTACATAATGCAGTCACCTTTCCAAACCACCAGTGTTCTTATTCCAACTTTGTTGCATGTTGGAAATTCTGATGGATGGTTCTATCCCAACTGTTGTCATGAAACAGAGTGACTCTAGAGAGAAACTTTAGGAGGGAGGAAAGCAAAGGGGAGTTAGATAAAGGAGGAAAAATGAAGGATGATATAATGGTCAGTGTGAGAGAAAACTGATAACTGAATAATAAATGTTGTCTGTTGGTGGCGACCAAGAGTAACAGGGCTTAGTAAGTTCAGAATTAGCCTGGAGTCTCTTTCTGGCAGTCATGTGGTGGATGAGAATTGGGAATTGAGTAAGTGGATCTCAGGGAGTCAGTTTAGATTTTGAAGGATTGAATTTCATAGGATGTCCAAGTGTTGGTGTCCTCTTTAATAAGGAGTCTGGATTGATTGTGCAAATCTAAGGAGAGGCCTGGGGTTTGGGGCCCTTGTCCCAAAGGCTCCCAAGTAATATTGAGAGGCTGTCTGTTCTAACACTGGCCGGGTGAGACCTTGGAGTCTTAGTTTGGTTAGTTCTGTGTAGCTCAGCTCTTCTCATTCAGGTGTATCGTTTCAGTTTGCTCTGTGCTACCAACAGCAGCAAAACGCTTATTGCTTCTTTACTTTTACATTTGATGCTTTTCAGGAACAGTTCAAATTGCTCAGTACCAGATTTGTGAACAGCTATTTATAGGTTTTACTTTTTTTAATTTATGAGAAATGGTACAGATTTAGAAATCAGGTGGGGCCTTATACATTATCTAGGCAAACTCCTCTTGTTTATGCATTAAATTTTGTATGTAGAGAATCAGTGTGATTTTTATGAAGAAACACAGCCTAGGTTAGAGTATGAACTATACAGTCTTGTACAGTGCAAACCATTTTACTTAGTATTTTGTTTGTTTGTTTGGTGTAGGGTGTGTGTGTTTGCTGGAGAGAGAGAGAAAGAGAGTGAGAGAGAAAGCAAGAATCACCCTCCAGGGAGGATGGCCACAGTGCAGTCCCTTTTTCTCCATTTTCCTCCTGGGATTTTAGGGATGCATGTACATGTGCCCAGCATGATTTCAAACCACCAGGTCTGAAACTTGAACTGCGGTTGGCCATGTGGGAGTCCAGCATCTTAACCATCATGCCACCTGCTGGTCCCCCATTTTACTAATTTAACATGTAACTTGATTTTTTTATATTGCTAAATTTGGAAATACAAGATCATCCAAAATCACTGGTCAGCAGATTGGTTCAAATTCATTTTTCAATTTTATATTACAGAAAGCTTTTAAAAGTATGTTAGTAGGTTTTAAGAATTATATTATGCAAGTCCTGCTTAATTATGTGCAAGAGAACTATGAAATTGCTTTTAATGAATTTATTCAAAACATTAAGTTTTTTTCCAATATATATTCAGTAGAATAAGGTAGGTAGTAAAATTGTAAGTTTGGTAGCAGCTTATTCTAGAAATAAGAAAATTGTATGCTATGTGAAAACAAGACTTTTGCATAATTATAGTACATCATGTTAACTAGTAATTAAAACCCATGTGCTTTTACTAAATAAAATGTCATGATTAAGGCAGTTAAATTTTTTTTTTAAATTAGGTGCTTTGGCATATAGTGATCTTATTTCACATGAATTTGAATTTTGAAACTCAAAGTAACCTTTCTGGGATATGACACCAGGTAGATAAAGCCTATGATGGGTTATGGGTATTTTGGCTACAACAGAAGGATTTCATTTTTATATTAAATGTATGTTACAACTTTTTTTTTTTTGTAAGAGATTTTTGCTGTAGGGCATGTGTGGTTGTTGAAAAGACAGAGAGACAGTGAGAAATTACCCCCCCCCCCCAGGGAGGCTGGCTGTGCTGCAATCCTTTCTCCATTTTCGTCTCTGAATTTTGGACATGCATGCACATGTGCTCTGTGTGAGTTTTAAGCCATCGTGTCCTGGACTCACATTGTGGTTGACTATGTTGGAGTCCAGCGACATAACCATTACACCATCTCCTGGTTCCACAACCCAACTTTTAAAGTATGTTTCAGTGTGCTTACAGAATGAAAACTAAGGAGCAGTTATGCTAAATAAATAGTGCTTGTGTTTACTTCCTTCTTTTGAATTGCTTTCATTGATTTACCTGCTGTTTAGGTGGATATGAATGGTACCTGTTTTTCTTTGCCTTTCCTTCTATTCTTTTCCTTCCCTTCCCTTCCCTTCCCTTCCCTTCCCTTCCCTTCCCTTCCCTTCCCTTCCCTTCCCTTCCCTTCCCTTCCCTTCCCTTCCCTTCCCTTCCCTTCCCTTCCCTTCCCTTCCCTTCCCTTCCCTTCCCTTCCCTTCCCTTCCCTTCCCTTCCCTTCCCTTCCCTTCCCTTCCCTTC
>NW_006203325.1:826883-831924 GCF_000334495.1 Tupaia belangeri chinensis | reverse complement strand
CTCTCTCTCTCTCTCTCTCTCTCTCTCTCTCTCTCTCTTTTTTAATTTCCAAAGGCTGTGTGTGTGTGACAGAGAGAGAGAGAGAAGAGAAGAGAAGAGAAGAGAAGAGAGAGAGGAGAGAGAGAGAGAGGTGAAAGCACCCCTCCCCCCACACACCCATAGAAAATGGTCTTGCTGTAATCTACTCTCCCTCCTTTTGGGATTTTGGGCACAACATGCCTGGCATGTTTCTCAAGCCACCAGTTCCGGAACTCAAACTGCACAGTTGGCCATATGGGGTCCAGCCACCTTGACCACAAGGCCACAGGCCTGGCCCATTACCCGTATTTCTAACACTTAATGGGCACTTTGTCGGAGAAGTCTGTACAGCAAGTTCCAGTTGTCCAAGGGGTACATTTTGCAGTTTAGTTGTACAGCTATAGATTCAGACTACATACAGATTATGTATGAATGCTCTGAAGATTTTCCTTTGGCTGTGACATCATTTGGCTGAGACTTTCTAGGTGAAAGTTATTTCTACTGTACTGATAATGTGAAATTCTGGTAACTCGGATCAACATTGTTTTGTTGGACTATATCCAAAGCTGCTTCCTGAGAAAAATTTTGGCTTTTCTTCCTTAGCTTTGTTATAGTCTGTCTCCTTATAAAAGGAGGATAATGGGAACACTAGTTAGGCTTTTTAGTTTTTATGGTTTATCTGATTCTTAGGTGTATATGGATCAACTCTGATAGTACTTCAGTGGCTTCAGGCTAGGTGATACACAATGCCTCTCAAAGCCTGAAAGAACTGGCAGTGGGAAAAATGCCCAAGAGTTATTTAATCCAGCCTTCTAGATTCTCTCTCTCTCTCTCTCTATTAGTTAATTTTAGTTATGATTAATTTGTCTAATTATTGCCCTTAAGAATATAGTTTGATTGTTGGGGCTGGAAGGTGGCATGGTAGTTAGGGGTGCGGGACTCCCACATGGCTGACCACAGTTCAAGTCCCAGACTTGGTGGGTTGCTTTTTCTCACTCTCCCTCTCCCTCTCTCCTTTCCCTCTCTCTTTCTCTTTCTCACTATGTCCCTCTCTAGTCAAATTAAAATAAATAAATAAAGTTAAATAAAATAATTAAAGAATATAGTTTGATTGCAAAAGACTGTAATTTTAGAACATATTAGCTGTACTTTTGTAGAATTGTGTTTATTGCATTGTCTTTTAATACTTATGTCCATTTTTTACTTAAAGTCATTATGGGAAGCAGTTGTGTTAAAATTTCTAATGACATTCCTATAAAACTTGCTGAGAACATTAACCAGTACTTCGTGCTTTGTCTTTCAGATAAATTCCTATATGATAGAGTTCTTTAAAAATTCAGTGCTACAGATACAGAGCATCAGTTAATGAGAGGGACCTTGGATATCAACCTGTTTTACAGATGAAGAAATCGAGGCCTGGAGAGGTCAGCTATAAGTAGCTAACCTGCAACCCTGGTCTAGAAATTCTGTCTTGTAACAATGGACTCTGTTTGTTTTTGTTTTAAAGTATTTTAAACATTGAGGTAACATTGACACAATGTAAAATTAACCATTTTAAAGTGAATGATTCATTGATACTGAATATATTCACAATGTTGTGTAACCATCACCTCTGTCTAATTCCAAACATTTTCATGGTCCTAAAGGAAGACTGTATCTGCATTAATTAATCAGTTTCTCTCTGTTATTCTGCCACACCCCACCTCTGGCAACTACCCTGAGTTCTGTTTCCTTGGACTTACATATTCTAGATATTCACATAGTAGAGTCATTCAGTCTGTGGCCTTTTGTGTCTGGCTTCTTTAGTGTGTTTTTGAGATTTATCCATGTTGTAAAATGTGTTAGTGTATTATTCCTTTTAATGACTGAGTAATAATTCGTTGTATGTAGGTACCATAGCTTGTTTATCCATTTGTTGATGGACATTTGAGCTTTCCCCACGTTTTGGCTATTGTAAGTAGTGCTGCTATGAACATGCGTGTACATGTATTTGTTTGAGTAACTGTTTTTAGCTCTTTTGGGTGTACTCCTAGGAATGGAATTGCTGGGTCTTATGTTAAATCTATGCTTAATGACTTTTTTTTTCTTGAAGAGGTTTTTGCTATAGGGCGTGTGCGCTCACCAGACAGACAGAGACAGAGAGACAGAAAGTGAGAAATCACCCCCCAGGGGGGATGGCCATGCCATAATCCCTTCTCCTCCATTCTCCTCTTGGGATCTTAGGCTCTCATGCACATGCGCCTGGTGTGAGTTTTAAACCACCAGGTCTGGGATGCAAACTGCGGTCAACCACATGGGAATCCAGTGACATAGCCGTTACGCGAACTGCTGGTCCTCCCAATGTTTAATAACTTTTTGAGGAACCAACAGATTGCATTATACAGTGGCTACGCCACTTTATATATCCCCAGTTTGCTTTTGTTTCCCCTCTGCTCCATCATGTTGAGATTATGTTAACTTGAAAAAGAAAATGAGCCAAGAGCAATCCAAGTTTGGGCTCTTATTTGGCAGATCTTTTGCAATAGATATATTTTTTAAAGAATTATTTATTTAACTTTATTCATTCATTCATTTTTATTTTAATTTGACCAGACACACACACACACACACACACAGAGAGAGAGAGAGAGAGAGAGAGAGAAAATGAGAAAGCATATCTGGGACTCAAACTGTGGTCAGCCACGTGGAAGTGTCCAGCGCCCTAAGCACCATACCACCTATTGGTTCCCACAATCGATTTTTTAAAAAAATTTAATTTATTCATTCATTTATTTTAATTTGACAGAGAGAGACAAAGAGAGGGGAAGTGAGAAAGCAAGCTACCAGGTCCAGGACTTGAACCGTGGTCAGCCATGTGGGAGTGTCCAGCACCTTGGCCACCATGCCACCTGCTGGGCCCCCCACAATAGATTTTTAAACTAATTTTATCTAGTTTTTAGTGGTTTATTGAATTTGCTTTTGGTTTGTTGTTATAACTCAAACTGAGGTGAAGTTGTGGTCCTTCATTTCTTTTCCTTCATTATATTTATGTTTTTTTTTTTCTCCAAAATACTGCAACAATTACCAAAATATGACACAGGAATATGAAGTGAGTGCATACTATTGAAAAAACATGGCAGTAACACACTGGCTCTATGCAGGGTTGCCACAAACCTTTGATTTGTAAACAATGCATTATCTGGGAAGTGTAATAAAACAAGGTATGTCTGTAAAAAGAAATATTGGGTCATCTGAAAAGTCACAACACACTTTTGTGTAGGAAAATATTGAAAAATACCTTGACTTTTCTAATGACCCAATAAATTCTTCCTTTTTGTGTCTATAACCTATCTGATACTTTTACCCTCGTACTATTTTTTTACTGTATTTATTTATTTACATGTTTTTCTCTGCTACCATAATGTAAGTTTCTTGAGGGCTGAAATATATCTTCTTAAATACGTCCTATAAACTTAATAAATGTTGAACAAATAGATATAAAACAATGATCATCAAATTATGTAAGCAATCATCTAAACATCTGATTTATAAAAAGATGCAATGAGTTTACAAAATAAAAAAAAATGCAACAAGTTTTTAAATGAAACATTTTCAAAACAGCATTGAAAAGTAAGTGTACTTGACCATACTCAGTTCATTATACAGCAAATAGGTGGACAGAATAATAATTCATGACAGACAGCATGTTTAATGAACTGGCGACAGAGATACTTGGTCAAAAAAAGTCAGAGTAACTTTGTCCTTTAAGAATTAGAACTAAGGGGCTCCATAATCATCTGGCATCCGCTTAATGTTGTATCTGTGGTTAGAAATGTACATGATAGGAACTCCTGGGATCTTCCGGATTCTTTGTTTAAGGTCTCTGTCAACTGTGGCCACGATGTAACACTTGTGCTGAGTTACTCTCTGTACTAAGCAGTCATCTGCATAGGTTCCTTCATGTGTGCGTGGTGATCGTTCAAATCTTGGACCCTTAGCGATCCTTGGAGCCACTTGATACTTTTGCCCCAATTTTTCAGTTTCAGCCATTGACTGCACTAAGTCCAGTTTGGCTTTAATGGAAAAGTTGGTAAAGTTGGTATCAACCAGGATGTGGTAAGGTGGACCCAGTTGTGTATTATGTTGAAAGAATAAGCAGGAAGGGTGCTGGGGGACGTCTCTTTCCTTCAGCGTGCTAGGATTTTTCTTTTCTTTCTTTTTAGGTTTTAATCTATCCTTTTCTTTAAGCCTCTGATCTCTGAGACTAAGCATTCACTTCCACTTCATGGTCATATACTTTCTTGTCTTCTTTTGTTTCCCCATACTCACGCCATACTCTTGTTTCTTTCATCATATTTATGCTTTTTAAACCCACAGGAATAATTTTGGAGGCTTACAGAAATATCAGTCTATTCATTGTATAACAAATGTATAACAAACAAGACATATTGTATAACACTGTATAACAAAACAAAAGAGAAATCAGAAAGGAGCAACAGCAGTGAATGTTCTCTGATACTTTCAAGACGTTATTTTTAGGTTTTAATTGATTTAAATGCAGGTCAAATTTCCTTATCTTCTCACTTTAGCTATGGAAATCAGTTGGCGGGCTTGACAGGTTTTTTTTTTTTTTTTAATTTGAGGCCATCTTATTACTATAATATGATTATTGAAACAATACCTTGTGTCAACCAGTATGTGGCATGGAAGTTAAGGCAGCTGGGTCCCGCATGGCCAACTTTGTGGTTCCAGTCCCAGACCCAGCAGCTTTTAAAACACACTGGGGGGCCAGCAACTGGCATGATGGTTAAGGTGTTGGACTTCTACATAGCCTATCATGGTTTGAGTCCCAGACCTGGTGGCTTGCTTTCTCATCTGTATCTCCTCCCCCTCGCCTCTGTCTCTCTCTGATAAGTGCATTCCCTACAACAAATTAAAAAAAAATAATAATTAAAATAAAATGATTAAAAATAAAAGAAAAAGAAAAATACGTCAAACCCATGTTTGCATGCCCCAAATCCTAAGAGGAGAATGGAGGAGCACC
>NW_006203325.1:801202-826827 GCF_000334495.1 Tupaia belangeri chinensis | reverse complement strand
GCTAGTACATGTGCCCTATAACAAACCAAAAAATAAAAAAAGTCTTGTATTACACTTCATAAATGGATGTTTGTTAAAAACTTAAAATAATGATTTAAGATACGTTCAGTAGTGTTGAAATATCTTGTATGTTTGAGGTAAGACTGATTTTGATTTTGTTTGATCTAAGTAATGACCCTCTGACATTGAAATATGCGTTTTCTCCCACTATTTTATTTGGATTTAATCATAAAATGGGCCCAGTAAAATATTAGGTTGCCAAAGAAGAAAGAAAAAAAGTCCTTAAGAAGAACAGGAAAACTTAATTAGATCTTTTAGAATCAACAGCATATTTTTTATTAACTAGGCAGCTTACTGAATATAATTTTGGTCTGTATCTTTTGACAAGTCTGGCAAATGATAGACAACTTTAAGTAAAGAATCATACAGCTTTAGTATTAGAATATTAGAGTATCTAGAAATCATACTCTCTTACTTTTAGCAGAAAAAGGGATCCAGAAGAGCAAAGTGTATTACTCAGAGTCACATAGTTTGTATTATATGACATTTTTGTTTTTGAGGGAGATTTTTGCTATAGGGCATGTGTGCTTGCCACAGAGACAGAGAGGTGAAAAGGGAGAAATCACCCCCAAGAGGGTATGGCCTTGTGGCCATCTGTTCTCCTTCATTCTCCTTTTGGGATTTTGGGCACACACGCACATGTTCCCAATGTGAGTTTCAAGCTTCCAGGCCTGGGACTGGTACCACTGTCAACTATGTAGGAGTCCAGCACCTTAACCACTACGATATCTGCTGGCCCCAGCACTATATGATATAATTAACTTAGAAAAGATACATATTATAGGAACAAAGAAAATATGTTTACAGTGGCATATCTCTCAATTATATATAAAAATGGGTGTGTGATAGAATAACTTCCTGGAAGGTATGTAGAAAGTGTTCAATTCTTTGGTAGGATTGTCCTACAGAATTCACAGAAAGTGTTGAAAACAGTAGGCCCTTTATCTGTACAATGCGACAAAGAATTTGAACACATACTTCAGAGCATGAACTTATATTTGTAGTCCTGAGTAAAGAATCTGAAGGTTATCATTTTTCTCACTCTAGTCTTAGTAGAGACCCAACAGGCCTTTGAATACATGTACCATTTCAAACGAAGAGTATATGTGTGATTCAAAAGACAAATATTTAGGGGAACTAGCAGATGGCGTAATGGTCATGTCACTGGACTCCCACATAGTTGATCGTCGTTCGAGTCCTGGACCCAGCGGCATGAACCTAACACTGGGTGCACGTGTGTGCATGCCCAAAATCCCACAAGCAGAATGGAGGGGAAGGGATTGCAGCATAACCATTCCCCCTGGGAGTGATTTCTCTCTTTCTGTCTCTCTGTCTCTCCAGCGATCACATGCACCCTATAGCAAAAATCTCTCTCTCAAAAAAAAAAAAGTATTTAGGTATGTTAGACATCTTTTTTCTTTCTTTTTTCTCTCTCTTTTTAAAATTATTTATTTTAAGGCTCAAGACACAGATTCTTTAATGAGCTCAAGTACAGGAATTTTATTATAAGGCTTGTACTGTTTGGATCATGGTATATCCCCCAAAGTTTCATGTTTTGAAAATTTATCTTAGTGGGTGGTGGTTGGATATGTCTCAGAAATTCATGTGTTGCGACCAGACCTATATTGATCATATTGTAAAGGTATTAAGTAAAGACTTAATTTTTCCCTTATGTCCCAGGATGAAGCCTTGGGGGGTGATACTCTCATTAGGGTAGAGCTTCTATGATTGACTTATGGCAAACATATGGGCAGAGGAAATGAGGCCAGAACAGCAGAGAAAAAGCCATGTGAATGCACCCTATGTTCTGCCTGCTAAAGGTTCTGCCTTCTGTATTTCTTTTTTTTTTTTTTTTTTCTTTTTTGGCAGGAGGAGGGGGAGAGGTTTTTGCTATAAGGCACGTGTGCTCCCCAGAAAGAGAGACAGAAAGCGAGAAATTACCCCCCAGGAGGGATGGCCACACCGCAATCCCTTCTCTTCCATTCTCCTCTCAGGATTTTGGGCACGTACGCACACACGCCAGGCGTGAGTTTAAGCCGCTGGGTCTGGGACTTGAACCGTGGTCAACTCTGTGGGAGTCCAGTGACATAGCCATTATACTAACTGCTGGTCTCTGCCTTCTGTATTTCTGATAGTTTTGGATTTTCCAGACTCCAGAATTGTGAGTTAATATATTTTTTACAATTCACTCAGCCTCATATTTCTGTTACCAACACAGTGTAATGGATTATGAAAAGGCTGCATGGTGAAGTCAGTACTAAGAAGAGCCTTATTAGATAACCAAGTTTTCAGTAGAATAGAAATGGCTGCCTGTGTTATTTGATAGAGCTTTTCTGGTAGACCTTTAAACTGTCTATAGAAATTCATCCTTAGAGTTGTGCCCTAGCATTGTGGGGTCCTTCATGTGATTCAGGGCATGGCAATCTATGCTTAAGGAATTCCTCAGAAGATAGATTATGGTGTGGTGGGCAGGCATTTTTCAGGAGTCTGAGAGGGAGACAGTGTATCAGGTAAAATACTTTGCCCTAAAAGGAAGTTTTGTATTTTTACATAGATACTGTTGGGTTTTTGGGAAAATCATGCCGCATTTTTGCATAGAAAAACATGTTGGTACCCTCCCTATGACCTAATACTTTAGCTTCAAGTACTACTTTTTGTATTTCCAGTAGCTGTAGTAATGATGTCAGTAGCCAAATAATTTATTACATCTAACCCAACGAAAATATGTTTTAGAAATGAACCCTTTTATCCTCCCAAGTTTATATTTTTCTATGTACAAAAATTTATAAGAGCCCTCCAGAAGGTTTGCTTTAAAAGTGTATCTTTGAATTTTTTTTTTGTATGTATACACACATACGTATCATCCTAAGTTAATTTTTAAGCCTCTTCAACATAGGGAATCTACCATCCAATTTTTTCCTTAGAAATTGAGTGAATAAACTCAGTTTGAAAGAAATTTTCATTGTCCAAGTTCACATGACCTCTTAGAGCAGAACTAGGAATAGAAAACAGTTCCCGATGGCTTCTATAGTAATTACAGTGCGTGGTGCATATTTAGTGACTTAAAAAAAAAGACATGTATTCTTGGCATTTACCTCATGTTGTTTAGGATTTTTCCAATTAGGGCTCTTTATTTTAAGGAAAAGAAATATGCCCTAGTTAACTCATGTAAAAAAGGGGAATCTGGGGAAGTAAAATGGAAAGCAGCTAGTCTTACGGGAAACGAAAAGCTGACCGAAGCCACAAGTCTGTGCAGCTAAAAGAAAAATCTCATCTTGCTTTGCAGTGTGTATCTGCTTTATTTCGTCTTTCTCTGAACTGGCATTCTTGCTTACTCATTAGCCTATATAGTTCTCTCCATATGCCTATGTCAGGCTAGGCATAGAACTTGTCTTTAACAACAAAGAAAGCTAGAAATGGTGGCATGTGCCTTTAGGCCAGCTGGTAGGCTGAGGCAGGAGTACTGCAACATGTGCAACATGGCAAGACCCTATCCTGTCTGTAAAGGAAAAAAAAAAAAAAAAAAGAGCCCAACCTCAGTGGTGTAAGTGGTAGCATGCTGAACTGTGATGCTGGAAGCCACATAACTGACTAGGTTTGGATCCCCAGTTGACCTGAAAGAATGCTAGGTGCTTACCTGTCCAAGATACTGAGGAGCTGGGAGTTCATGCTAAGGGAAGGAGAATCATGGCGTGGGGTGTTTCTCTCTCTTTCTTTCACATGTGCATATAAATTCTATTATGATTTTAAAAAAAGATAAAAGTTCTGTTTTCAAAAGAAATTGTGAAGCCAGCAGATGTCATTGTGGTTTAGATGCTGTACTCGTACATGACTGACCACAGTTTGATTCCTGGACCCAACAGCTTGAGAATTATGCCAGGCTCAAGCTGGGAACGTGTGTGCGCTAAAGCGCGGGAGGAGAATAGGGGGAGAAGGGATTGTGGTGTGGCCATCCTCCCAGGGGATGATTTCTTGCTTTTCCTTTTTCTTTCTTTGGTGAACACATCCACCCTATAGCAAAAACCTTAGGTAAAAACAAAAACGTAACAACAACAACAACAACTAAAGGCTGTGCCATCCCGGAATACACATATCCTTTTTCAGGTTTAGTGCCTACCATTGACTGGCAACCATTTATGTTTTTTCAAGTTGTTGAAAGAGTTTAACTCAAATCAGTGATGGAGCCAGGTCTCACAAGGTATACCTTATCTACCAAACAATGAGTTGGCTGCCTTTGTATCAGGATACACATCCGGTCTAGACTATTGGAATATCAGAAAAGTCATGACGTATTTTTCTGTTTTTCTGTGCAAAAATGCATCATGACTTTTCCAGTGACCTAATAACTTGGGGCAAGGGAGACAAAAGTAGGGTGTGATGGTATAAGCACATGAAACACCTTTTACAGTATGTAACAATTACTGGTTTCATATTTTATTTGTTTATTGATCAGGTACTGAATGTCTGAATAGGTCTTACATTCAGATGGAAAGAAGTGAACTGACAGAATGTGTCATCACGACATGCTTTGTATGTGTGCATTTAGTTCATGAATTTTAAGTGAACTTCTAACTCTCAAGGGCAGAGATGTATATACTTCTAGAGAATGTTTCATTTTAGCACTTGCTGAGACTTCATTTTAGTGTTTCAGTGTTTTATGGTCCACTCTTTTATGAATGAGTGGACCTCCCTTAATACATTAGAAAGGGAGGTTTCTACTGAATGTATTCAAGTATTTATGTGTGTCACAAAATCTTTGTGTACCTACTGTGTTCCAGGAGTGTTGTTGGCTGTGGGGATAGAGTCGAACATGCTGTGTTTGCTGCCCTTAAAGAGCCTCATGCATTGGAAACCTAGCTGTCCCTCTTGCAGTTTTTACCAGTCAAACCCTCTTTGTGCTTTCAAGTCCATCATCTATTTCAGTAATGGTCATACTTTATCCCACCTGTGCTTTCTTTTTTTTAAATTATGATTTTAAACTCTATACAGAATGTTTATTGGGTGGGGAGGGGGTGACCCGGGGCATCATAGACGGATTTCTGGGCACTGACCGAGTCGTGGCTCTCCGACTGTTCAGGAGAACGTAGCTTTGAGTTCATCTCTCACTTTGCCAAATGTCTCTGAAAACCAGTTCTGGGTCTTGGCAGGAAGGTCACTCTGCTCGATACATTCAGTGGCTTTTTAATGGTCTTGTCCTCCAGGGGTTTCCAAACTGCTTCAGCTTATCCAGGAGGCCCTCCGAGTTGCTGGATGTGTCTGGGACTGCCTGGGCTGGATGTGGGCCTTCCAAAAACACTTAGAGAACCACCGGCAGGACTGGGAGCCACAGGAGGAGCCTCATGGTGGGGCAGGGGTGCTCTGGATCAGTTGCTAGTTGGCACCTCTCACTTGTGCTTTCTTTTGGCTTGTCTTCATTGAATCTTTCTCCAAAGCTCCTCGTGGATACAGTTCTCTTCCCACTCACTCCTGCACCTTCTGCAATCTGGTCCTGTACACACTACTCTATTTAATGTTGCCTCAGGAAATCAGCAGTTACCTCCTAGTTGTTAAATTCCCTGGAAATTTACTGATTTATATCTTGCTGAGGTGTTCTGCTTTGTAATACTGCTGACCACTTTCACTTGATCTTATCCAAAAGTGAGCTGATAAGTGAACAATACATATAGTTCGTTCTTCCTACATTTATGAACATACCTTCTCAGTCATCTACATGGGCTTCATTTTTCTTTTTTTGCCTCAATGTTGTTGTTTACCTAGTATTCCAGTCTTGACCTTCCGCTCTCTTCCTGGTCTACTTTATCCTCATTTTTAAGATTGTTATCTATGTGATAAAAATGTCAAATATATCTATCCCAGTAGTGTTTTGAAAATGACATGTATTGACTGATAGATTTGGTTGCTTGCCGACTGTCTTTACTCGATGTCTTGTATACACTGTTAGCCTCAACATGTCTTATATTAAACTGCACTCTTTTATCTACAAAACAAAACAACCAACACCCATCCCCCAAACCAGTTCTCTATCATTTAGGGTGACTGTTCACCAAGTTATTATTTAAGCTTAAAGAGCCATGATTCAGGCTGCTTTCTCATGCTCCCTGCAGTTAATCACAGGAAGACTGATTGGATCCGCAATAGATGTTTCTCAAATCTACTGCCCCCTCTTCATCTTCATCACCTCTGAACTCTTTCTGGCCTTTAGATAAGGTTGACTGTAACTGCACCTTCACAGTTTTTCCTGCTTTTAGTTTTTGCTTATGTCAAATCTGAGCTGAAAACAGTTTTGAGAAGACTATACATATGGGGTAGTTAAAAGTGGTGGATTAGAAAACAGAATTACTGGGACCAACAGTTAGCGTAATGGCTATGTTGCTGGACTCCCATGTAGTTGACCGCGGTTCGAGTCCCAGACCCGGTGGCTTAAACTCACACCAGGCGCGTGTGCGTGTGTGCCCAAGATCCCCCGAGAGGAGAATGGAAGAGAAGGGATTGCGGCGTGACCATCCCCCCTGGGAGGTGATTTCTCGCTTTCTATCTCTCTGTCTCTCTGTCTGTCTGGCGAGCGCACACGCCCTATAGCAAAAACCTCTCCAAAAAAAAGAAAACAGAATTACTCAGGGTTTCATATATAGCCAATACAAGGGCAAAAATAGAATCCTGGGAATTGTAGACCTTCATCTGCTTTAAAGATAATCAAGAATATATTTGCAAAATAGTATGAATTTTTATTGCTCCTTTTTATTTCCTTTACCCTTTCTAACTTTAACAGTTTCCAGAAATTTCCCCTCTATAATCTCTATTTATAATTTCCCAATGTTTTACTTTCTTCACACTACTGGTTCTTCCTGAGGCTGTTGTCAGACTACCTGGGGAAAAGTAAATCCTTAAATAAGTTATGTGATCTCAGATTCCTACACAGAATAGGCAAATTGACATACACATGCACACACACACACACACACACACACACACACCCTTAACTTTCAGAAATTGACTGCCCTTTTTGAAAAAATACATTAGTCCTTTGTTTTTCTACTTTTGATGGCAACATAGGTGCAGATAAATATCTTGGTCCTTAAATCAAAATAACAGTAAAATTATGGTAATTCACATCTTGGAATTAGCAGTAGGTAAACCTTAAAGGAAGTGTTGGAATGATGGCAATACTGAAGTGTTTGTGACTCATTTTCATGGGTGGTTGTTGCCAATCTTCTTTATCCAGTTAGTACCTTGCACAGGGTGTGTGATTCCACTGATTCCAGATTTTTGTTTTTTTCTAGAAAGCCAGAAATCCTTTTTTATGGAAATTTTTAAATGTTCCAGAATTTTAAAAAAGACTGTTGGCCAAACAAAACATTGGCTGCCAGTTTCTGATCCATTTTTCAGTCCTTAAATTCTTTATAACAACCAACATCACCGTTACAGATGTTTGAGATATACTTGGTTCTATTCCATACTAGGGTAAGAAGAGAAGAAATTTGACTGAAAGCAACAGAAAATTTAGTGGAAAAGGAGGCTAGATCCCTAAGTTTATAAGTTTGAGTATGGTGTTGAGTTGGATCAAGACCTACCTGTAGCAACTTCATTGGCAGTGAATCCTTGCTATCTTAACTACTTCCTTGCCTTCGTCCTGGGCACCATGATTGAAATTGGGCTGGTTGTTAAGGAAGATATTTTTCTGTTATTTTATTTTGCATATTTAAATTCAAAATTATAAAACATACAACATTCTTGGTGTTTTTTTTTTTCTCCAAAATGTAACCAGCATGAAAATGAATATTTCCATAAGTTCATGTTCCTTAAGTTCTGAACACTTTATTTACCATGTCAACTCAGATATGACTTGTTACAGCTGACTGTATTATCGTTATTTATTTATTTATTTATTTTTATTTATTTATTTTTGTCAAATCAAGGTAGGGAGTTTTTATAGGAAATCTACTCATTTCATAGGAAAACCAAGAAGATATTTTGGAACTGATTTTTGGCTCTGTTTGTTTTGTTTGTTGACTCTGTGGGAGGGAAGGCTAATGATTCTTACATGTACAAATTTTATAGTTTTGATTTTGCATGTTCACAGTTAGGAATGGATTTCCCTTAAAATAAATTCTATTTTAATCAAACTTAGATCTCACAATTAAAACTTATTTTTAAAAATGGAACAAAATAGTAGAATTTGACTTGATTGAGAGAGAGAGATTGAAGCTGACCTCTGACAGATCTCCATGCTGTGATCCACTCCCAGTCTCAGGCTTCCTGGGTACACCCTGAATGTGCAGTGTGATCTTGGTTGGGATGAGAACCCAAGACCCTCATGTGAGTTCGGTTGTGTTACTACTATTCTACTGCCCGACCCTTAATTACCTATTCTTGATCTAACCAGCTTTTTACCATATCAGATTATATTATGATAGTTTTATAATAGATCTCCTGAATAAAATTACGTGCAATTTGGACCAGCAGACAGCCTAATGGTTCCATTGCTGGATTCCCATGTAATTGCAGTTTGAGTCCTGCACCCGGTGGCTTTAAACTCACACTGGTGCCCAAAATCTTTTGAAGAGATTGGAGAAGGGATCGCTGCATGGGCATGCTCCAAGGGTGATTTCTTTTCTTTTTTTTTTTTTTTTGGAGAGGTTTTTGCTATAGGGCGCGTGCGCTCGCCAGACAGACAGAGACATAGAGACAGCGAGAAATCACCCCTCAGGAGGGATGGTCATGCCGCAATCCCTTCTCCTCCATTCTCCTCTCGGGATCTCGGGCACGCACACACGCACACGCGCCCGGCGTGAGTTTTAAGCCACCGGGTCCGGGACGCGAACCGCGGTCGACTATGTGGGAGTCCAGCGACATTACGCTAACTGCTGGTTCCCCTCCAAGGGTGATTTCTCTCTTCTGTCTCTCTGTCTCTCCGTTGAGTGTGTACGCCCTATAGCAAAATTCTCTGTCTCTCTTTTAAAATTACTTTTTGGAAACCCTTCTCTCTCACAGCTAGTATATGTAGAATAAGGATCATATTTTTACTTTATTGCCATTTATAAAATGAAATCTTTAAAAATATTTAAATATAAAAGTATAAATAGTCTTGAACATTGGGCATAAGTTCAGTAAACAAATGTTCTCTTAGTTTTGAATCAATGAACTTCAGAGTGTTTTTTTTTTTTTTCACTGTAGAATACTTCCTGAGTACCCTCAGCATTTGTGAATCTTTATTCATTTGGAGTTTTTATTTTTGGAAAACCAAAACTATAGTATGTAAAGTTAGTAATTGTTTTTTGGTAGTACTATTTTGGTGGGAGTAATTAGGCAATTTTAAAGAAAAGAGATTGATTTTTCTTGTTTAACTGCAAAACTGTCTTTTTAAAGACAATTTAAGGGAACTATCAAAACTGTTTATGCTCTGGAGGTACTGGAGGAACTTTATATTACTGTATCCTGAAATAATTTTAATCTCTTTATTGTGGCATTTATCGCATTGTTATTGTTACATGTGCATTTTATCATTTTTATCTGTGAACATATTAGGGGCAGAAACTGTCTGATTCATTTTTATATCATTAAGATCAAACACATGCCTACCTAATTGTTAGGGAATCAGTATGAAACCCCTAAGGCAATTTATTTGAAGGACAGTAGTTTTTTTTTTTTTTTTTTTTTTTAAGAGAGAGAAATTTTTGCTACAGTACACATGTGCTCACTGGAGAGGCAGAGAGAGACAGAGAGACAGAAAGTGAGAAATCAACTCCTGGGGGCATGGCCACACCACAGTCCTTTCTCTTCCATTCTCCTCTTGTGAATTTGGGCATGCACCAACATGCACCAGTGTGAGTTTAAGCGCTGGGTCTGAGACTCAAACCACAGTCAATGACATGGGAGTCCAGCGATGTAACCATTGTACCATCTGCTGGTCCCAAAGGACAGTAGTTCTTTAAAAATGAAATGTATGTGTGTGTGTGTATACTTATATGCGTGTATATATATATGTGTGTGTGTGTATATACACACATATACAAGTATGTATATGTATATATATGTGTGTGTGCGCATGTCCTCACCCATAAAATAGAATACTTATAACTCATTACTCATTATTTAATTCCATATTTAAAATAATCTATAATCTTTTTCTTTTTTAAAAAAAGAATAATTTATTTATTTATTTATTTATTCATTCATTCATTCATTTATTTATTTAACTTGATGAGACAGAGAGAAAGAGGAAGGGAGAGAAAGCAAGCCACTAGGTCCAGAACTTGAACCATGGTCAGCCATGTGGGAGTGTCCAGTGCCTTAACTACCACACCACCTGCTGGTCCCATAGAATGATCTTTTTCTTAATTGAATACACATGTTTATTCCATTATTAACTAATTCTAGGAAACATTTAATCCCATATTAGTTTTCTGGACTTTAAACATATAGCAAGCTTATGTACTATTTATTCCATATGGTAGTTACTTTAAAAATGCTTGTTTATTTATTGTCCAAGTGAATTTTGTGATTATTTTTCAAAAGTATGTTTTTATTTTTTGAGAGTTTTTAAAAATTTTTTTGTTGGAGAGGTTTTTGCTATAGGGCGCGTGCACTCGCCAGACAGACAGAGAGAGAGACAGAGAGATAGAAAGCGAGAAATCACCCCCCAGGGGGGATGGCCACTCCGCAATCCCTTCTCCTCCATTCTCCTCTCGGGATCTTGGGCACACACGCACACGTGCCTGGCATGAGTTTTAAGCCACCGGGTCCGGATGCCAACCGCGGTCGACTACGTAGGAGTCCAGCGACATAGCCATTACGCTAACTGCTGGTTCCCCGAGATTTTTTGTTTGTTTGTTTTGGAGAGGTTTTTGCCATAGGGCACATGCGCTTGCCAGATAGACAGAGACAGACAGAGAGACAGAAAGCGAGAAATCACTCCCCAGGGGGGATGGCCACGCTGCGGTCCCTTCTCCTCCATTCTCCTTTCGGGATCTTGGGCATGCACACACATGTGCCCGGCGTGAGTTTTAAGCTACCAGGTACAGGACTCAAATCATGGTCAACTACGTGGGAATCCAGCGACATAGCCATTACGCTAACTGCTGGTCCCTTGTAGAGTTTTTGTTGTTGTTGTTGTTATAGGGCGTGTGTGCTCACCAGAAAGATAGAGAGAGAGGGACAGAAAGCGAGAAATCACCCCCGCCTCCAGAGGGGATCGCCACGCCACTATCCCTTCTCCATTCTCTTGGGATTTTGGGCACGCACAAACATGTGCGCAGCATGACTTTAAGCCACTGGGTCCAGTACTCTAACCACGGTCGACTATGTGGGAGTTCAGTGACATAGCCATTATGCCAACTGCAGGTCCCTCAAAAGTATTTTTAATGAGAAATTGTAAAATTGAAAATACAAAGAATAGTATAATTAACTCCCTGAGGCCGTGCCTAGTGTAGACATTTGTCAGGTCACTGCCAGTTAGATTTCTTCTGTATCCTTTACTTTTTATCCACTGTCTACCTCCAGACTTATTTTAAAGCCAATCCAGATATATGACCTCATCTGTAAATAATTCCTAGTGAATTTGTAGGATATAAGGATTATTTTTGCTAAAATACAACCATAACAACATTGTACCAACTGAAAGATAAGCACTAATGTTTACTAATTATAAAATATTCAGAAAATGTTTAGAATGACCTAATCTCCTCCTCCTCTTGTTCCATCTTTCACTTTGTTTGTGTTACAGTCAGTTTGAATAAACTACACATTTCAGTTTTAATCCATAGGTTTCCCTTCAAGTCTCCCCCACCTAATCTTTATTTTTGGTCTCCATTGTAGTTCATTTGTTTAAGGAACTGGGTCTTCAGCCATTTGTGTTTCCCACAGTCTAAATTTTGCTTAGTTCAATCCAATGGTGTAGTATAATCTTTTCCCAGTCTTCTCTATTTCCTAAGTAGGATTTAGGTTTTTTTTTTTTTTTCAGCAATACTTTCATAGGTAGTGGAGTGTTATTTTTCTTTATGATGCATATAATACCTTATTCTCTCTCTCTGTCTGTCTCTTACAAGAGACAACTAGAACATTGCTAGGCCTCTACTTCATTAAGTATTTCAGTATTATGATATTCTAATTCCTTCCATCTCTTATTTATTTTATGACTTTTTAAAAAAGAATTATTTTATTTAACTTTTTTTTTTGGAGAGGTTTTCGCTATAGGGTGCGTGTGCTCACCAGACAGAGAAAGACATAGAGACAGAAAGCGAGAAATCACCCCCCCAGGGGGGATGTCACGCCGCAATCCCTTCTCCTCTTGGGATCTTGGGCACGCACGCACACTCACCTGGCGTGAGTTTTAAGCCACTGGGTCCGGGACGCGAACTGTGGTCGACTACGTGGGAGTCCAGCGACATAGCCATTATGCTAGCTGCTGGTTCCCTAACTTTTTTAATTTTAATTTGACTAGAGAGGGTCAGAATGAGAGAGAGAGGGAAGGGGGAGTGAGAAAGCAAGCCGCTAGGTCC
Source organism: Tupaia belangeri chinensis (assembly GCF_000334495.1). Taxonomy (NCBI): domain Eukaryota; kingdom Metazoa; phylum Chordata; class Mammalia; order Scandentia; family Tupaiidae; genus Tupaia; species Tupaia belangeri. The sequence goes on along the minus strand of NW_006203325.1, from coordinate 814,270 downwards.
AAGACTTGAACTGTAGTCAGCCATGTGGGAGCCCAGTATCCTTAAGCACCATACCACCTGCCACTCCCAATTTTATGACATTTTCTAAAGAGAAACTTTATTTTCATCGACTCTATTTGGTAATATATAATTCTCTACCACTTTTCAAAATAATGAGTTTTTAATTTTTTTAGAAGATTTTTGCTATAGGACATGTGTGCTTTCCAGAGAGACAGAGAGATGGAAAGCAAGAACTCCCCCTGCCAGGTGTGATAGCCATGCCTCAGTCCCATCTCCTCCATTCTCTTCTTTGGATTTTGGGCACGCAAAAGCTAGTGCCCGGCATGAGTTTCAAGTGGCTGGATTCAGGACTTGAATCATGATCAGCCATGTGGGAGTCCAGTGGTATAACCATTATGCCATTGCTGGTCCCAGTGAGTTGGTTATTTACTAGTCTTTAAAGGCGAATAATGAAATTTTTAAAAAGTGTCTTTATATCTCCTGAATTCAGACATTTGAAATATTTTAATTCATTGCAAATTACTGATGTTACTGATTCCGTCTTTAGGCATTTGATGCCTCTTTCAGGTTGTCTCCAGAGCCCTCTTGACATTTTCTTAGTAGCCTTTTAGCTTTCTAATGTTCCAAGCTTATTTATTTATTTATTCATTTATTTGAGAGCTTTTTGCTGTATAGCAAAAACCTCTGGCGTGTGCTTGCCAGAAAGACAGAGACAGAGAGACAGAAAACAAGAAATCATCCTGCAGGGGGTATGGCCACACCACAGTTTCTTCTCCATTCTCCTCTCTGGATCTTGGGCATGCATGCACACACGCCTAATGTGAGTTTAAGCCACTGGGTCGGGACTTGAACCGCTGTCGAGAGTCCAGCAATGTAGCCATTAGTAGCCATTATGCACCTGCTGGTCCCCCAAGCTCATCTTAAACATATTTCCATACCTAGACATAGCATCAGCCATTTCTCTAAAGTAGCCGTGGCTCATTACAGTATAACTGTTTTCTCCTGATAGATAAATTATGTAAAATTTTCTTCAGGGGTTAGCCCTGAAGTACAGAGATTAAGTGCTATGCAGAGGAAGGAAGCCAGAATCCACATGGCTGACTCTGGTTTGAATCCTAGTTCTAGTGGCTTGAAAAACACATCCTACATGTGTTGTATGCCCAGGATCCTAATGGGATGGAGAATTGGAGAGAAAAGAATTGTGACATAACCAGGCCATTTGTTGTGGGATATTCCCTCTCTCTCTCTTTTTTATGTGTGTATACATGCCCTCTAGCATAACCAAATTTTTTTCTTTTTTTCCTTATGAGGGTTTTGCCTTGAGCTGTGGGGCGGGCAGTTTCTGGGGATGTGTGGAAGGCAGTGAGAGGGAAAGTGAGAAATCACCCCCAGAGGGATGGCCACGCCTCAATCCCTTCTCTTCCTTTCTCCTCTGGGATCTTGGATCACTACACTGGCCAGGTGTGAGTTTGAAGTCATTGGACTTGGAACTCAAACCACGGCCAGCTGTGTGGTAGTCCAGCGACATAACAAGATTAATTTTTTCCTTGCTAATTGCTGCTGCTGTGTCCAGCACCTTCAGCATCATCTTGTCCTTTCTTAAAATGAATCAGCCATTTATAAACTGCTGATTTCTTTGGGATATTGTCCCCCTAAAGTTTTTGTCAAGCATCAATTATTTCACCATTCTTTCACCCACACTTCACCATAAATTTGATGTTTGTTCTTCAAGTTAAGTAGAATTTATGCTGCTCTGATAGAGATTTTTTTCAAACTGATGTCTTATCTTTTCTACTAGCTTAAAGTAGACCCTATTTAGATATCTTATAACAAGTTAGTGCATGTTTATTTTGGTGGAAAAAAAATTGGAATCATGCATAGTTTCTTCATTATACTCATCTTCCATGGACTATTTTTTCAGTTGTTTCATTTTATGTATTGTTATTATTTTTAAAATGTATTACATGGCTTGCACACTCACCAGAGAGAGAGAGAGAGAGAGAGAGAGAGAGGATGAGAAAGCAAGCCTCCAGGTCAGACACTTGAACCACGTTGGCCGTGTGGGAATCCAGCACCTTTACCACCTCACTGCCTGCTGACCCCCTTCCATAGGCTTTTTGAAAACCTATTATACACACACATTTGTTATTTGTTTTTTAATGTAGGACATACAGATACTTAAAAAAATGGTAACAGATAAGAAGGAAATGGGATAGAGGGGACAGGAATAAGATCTACATATCTCTAAAAATATTTTCTTTGTAGATTTGTTTTTGCAGCATTGTGAATATTTTACATAATTATGAAAACAACTGAATCTAATTGCATATACTGACCAAGTAGAATAACCACACAGATAAACTATTTGAAGAATTTTTACAACACAAGAACTTAGCTGTGACTCCTTAGTGGATGTACCCTAAAAGCAACAAAACCTTCACCCCAAAAAATCATTTCTGGGGCCAGCAGATGGCATAGTGGTTATGTTGCTGGACTTCCACATGACTGACTGTGGTTGGAGTCCCAGATCTGGTGGCTTGAAACCCATGCTGGGTGCGTGTGTGCGTGAGTCCAAGGTTCCAGGAGGAGAATGGAGGAGAAAGGATTGCTGTATGTCCACCCCCACTGGGGGATGATTTCTCACTTTCCCTCTGCCTCTCTCTCCCCAGCGAGTGCACACATCCTAATGCAAAAACCTCTAAAAAAAAAAATCTAATGCCAGAGGGCATGTACACACACATAAGAAAGAGAGAGGATAGACGTGTAACAGCAGAAATAAAAGCTAATACCATAGACATATCATGTCTTTCAGCTTACTCACTTTTGACTGAAAAATTAAAGTTAAGCAAGATTTCTGCTTGATGGGTGCCAAAACTTTTGTGTCCAAATCTGTTCCAAACAAGAGCAAAATTTCTAATAGAATTTTTTTTTAATAGATTTTTTGCTGTAGGGTACGTATGCTCGCCATTAAGACAGAGAAAGACAGAGAGACAGAAAGAGAGAAATCGCCACCCAGAGGGAGATGGCCACACTGCAATTCTTTTTCCTCCATTCTTTTTTTGGGATCTTGGGCACACATGCGTACACACCTGGTATAAATTTAAGCCACTGGGTCTTGGACTAGAACTACGGTCGACCACGTGGGAGTCCAATGACACAACCATTGCACCATCCACTGGTCCTTGTAATAGAATTTTCAAACAAGTGAGATCAAGATACTGAGGCATTTCTTCCAAGAATTGTGACAGGAGATGAAAGGTGGCTTTACCAGTACAATCCTGTAGACAAAGCACAATCAGAGCAGTGGCTACGAGGAGGTGGAAGTGGTCCAGTCAGAGCAAAAGTGAATTGGGCAAGAGTGAATGTCATGCAACAGGTTTTTTTTTTTTTTTTTTTTGGATGCTAAAGGCATTTTGCTTATTGTTTTTCCTGAAGGCCAAAAATGATAACATCTGCTTATTATGAGAGTGTTTTGAAAAAGTTAGATAAGCTTTAGCGGGAAAACAGAATGAGTCCTTTTCCACCACCATTGTGCTATTGCCCGTTCTTCTCATCAAACAAGGGCAGAAACACTGAGCATTTCAGTGGGAGTTCATTAGGCATCTACCTTCCTGTCCTGACTTGGCGCCTTCTGACTTTCTTTTTTCTTTCTTTATTCTTTCTTTCTTTTTTTTTTTTTTTTTTTTTTTTTTGCTGTAGGGTGCATATACTTGCCTGGAGGAGTCAGAGAGAGAGAGGGAAAGTGAGAAATCATCCCCCCTGGGAGGAATGGCCACACCACAGTTTCTTCTCCCTTCTCCTTTTGGGATTTTGGGCATGCAGATATATGCTCCTGTATGATTCTCAAGCATCTAGGTCTGGGACTTGGATTGTGGTCAGCCATGTGGGAATCCAGAGCCTTAATCACCCCACCACCTGCTGGCTTCCTTTCCTTGTTTCGTAATTTTAATAAAAGTCTTTAAAGAGGACCTATTTTTATTATTTTTTTCAGCTAATAATTTTTAAAAAGACTGCATTACGTGGTAAATGTCAGTTCTCAAGACCCTCGTGTCTTTAGGATTAAATGGCTGGTATAATTGCTTACAGAAGTGTCTTGAACTTGATGAAACTTAAATTGAAAAATAAAGTTTATATTTTTAATTTTTATGTTTTAAGCCCATTTGTCTATAAGCTGTTTCAAATCTCCTTTTATGTCTAACATTCTTTTTTAGATAAATTATAGATACAGATACATACTTTCCTTTATGAGTATATACTTAACATTTTAAAATAATCAGGATAAATTTGCTGATATAAAGAAAATGACTCAGTCAAAATACAGCCTTGGGGGTCCGGCAGGTGGCATGGTGGTTGAGGTGCTGAACTCCTACTTGGCCAACCATGGTTCAAGTCCCTGATCTGGTGGCTTGCTTTCTCACTTCCCAAACTCTGTCACTCTTGTGTCAGAATAAAAAATAATAATAATAATAATAGTAGTAATAAGTAAAAATGAAATAAATCTTTAAAAAACCCCCAGAAAAACAGTATTATATTTTATTTTTTTAAAGAACTATCCCACTCAATTTTATTTGTTATCAACATTATTACTATTTTTTTTGTAATTTGACCAGAGAAAGAGAGAAAGAAGGTGAGAAGGCAAGTTGCCAGGTCTGAGACTTGAACTGCGGTTAGCCATGTGGGAGTTCAGCGCCTCAACCTATGCCACCTGCCAACTCCCAGGACCTGTATTTTCTTGTTGCTTGGTAGAGTCCGTTAGATTACATAGTTAGCTCATACAATTTAAAAATAAAATTATTTTTTTGAGATTTTGCTATAGGGCATGTGCACTCGCCAGAAAGACACAGAGAGATAGAAATCAAGAAATCACCCCCAGGGGAGATGGCCACGCTGCAATCCCTTCTCCTCCATTCTCCTCTCAGGATCTTGGGCATGCACGCACACATGCCCGGCATGAGTTTAAGCCACCAGGTCCAGGACTTGAACCATGGTTGACTATGTGGAGAGTCCAGCAACGTAGCCATTATACTATCGCTGGTCCCCATACAATTGAAATTTAACAGTCTTATTCTTTGGTAACTTTAAAATTTTTGTTTTCAATTTTTAAATTTGCCAGAATGCATGTACACTCACCAGAGAGAGAAGGAAAGTACCCTCGATGAGGGATGGTCATGCCACAGTCTCTTCTCCATTTCTCCTTCTGGGATTTTGGATACGTGTACACACACACAGGCCCCGCATGTTTTTCAGGCTGCAAGTCTAGAAGCTGAACTGTGCAGTTGGCCATGTGGGACCCAGCTGCCTTAACCACCGTCACCTCTTGTCCTCTATCAGACTTTCTATCAGAATGTCAGGAACTTTAGTTAAATAGTTTTGCAGTTTGAGACTTTGAATATTTACTGGAAACCTGACAGAATTGTTCATGCTGTATCTAGCCCTATCCACAGTTTAAATACCCTTATTCTCTTTGTGTCAGGGAATACATTCAGTAAATAATGACTTTCGATTATTACTTTTTCTTTTTTTTTTTGAAGAGGTTTTTGCTATAGGGCACATGCACTTGCCAGCAAGACAGAGAGAGACAGAAAGTGAGAAATCACCCCCAGGAGGTATGGCCACGCCAAAATCCCTTCTCCTCTAATTTCTCGGGATCTTGGGCACGCACTCAGTGTGAGTGTTAAGCCACCGGGTTTGGGACATGAACTGTGGTCGACTACATGGGAGTCCAGTGACATAGCCATTATGCCAACTGCTGGTCCTGACCTCTGATCTTTTAATACTGTGCTTGCTTCTGGTCCTTAGTTCAGTGATTTCCGGTGTATGGGTTGTGGGTGCAGGGAGGAAGTCTGCAGCCTAACCTAGTTTGTATCCTGGATAAATAATATACATTATGAATATACCTGCTATTATTTAAAGTTGTGAATGGGTATTTTAGGATTGATAGAATCTACTTTTAAAAGCATTGAATTCACAATAGCTTATTTTGTTGTATTTTCTTTAGTAGTCCTGCTATTAGCATGTGGTAGTGTGTGACCTTTCATAACTAGTGCTTTAATAATAAAAAAAAAAAAAGCAAGAGTTTTTTTGGGTACTCACATATATGTGGATACTTCATTCTTGAAAATGACAGTACAATACACTTATGTCACAAGGGAGATGATCCTGTTACCAATGACCTGTAAATTAGGGGTGTGCGTGTGTGTGTGTGTGTGTGTGTGTGTATAACCTAATAATTATGGGCGCCCCATTGGGAGAAGGAAGAGAAGTTCCACTGGTAACCATTTAGTGGTCCTCATCTTTCCCTGCTGGCCAGTTAGCCAATTTGGAGATAAGGCTGAGATATCTATCCTTCCCATCGGTCCCCATATCCTGGCTCAGCAGCTGGATTGAAAACTTGTACCTTGTCACCAGTCTTTAATCATCCTCACACAGCTCTACTAGTTACCTTAAACAGAAATGCATAGAAGAGGATCTTTATTCTCCTGTCTCTGGAGCATGAAAAGAGGGCTTTGGGCCAGTTGACCCAACAAATGCACTGTTACGATCCTCAGTGGCTGCCCTGGAAAAGAGAGTAGTGATGCAGATTGGTGTCAGTGTATGTTGAGCCAGCCTAAAGAACAGTTTCTGCATTAGTGCCAGGGAAAATAAGGACCATGCTCTTTAGTGACCTTTTTTATTTTATAAATGCTGAGGTGTTGGTGTGGATTGTATTGGTAGGAGTATATAGAGCCGCCTGAAGAGGTAAGGTGAGGCTAAGGAGGAGCACTTCAGTTTAGCTTCCTTTTCCTTTTTTACTTTCCCTTCCCTTTTTTTCACCTTTCTCTCTGCTCCCTTCATTTCCATTCCCTGCCCTTATTTCCATTCCCTGCCCTTATTTCCATTCCCTCCCGTTTCATTTCTCTAGTTAGTGGACTAATTAGTTTCATATTTAGTGAGCAGCTTCTGTGTACCAGGCTTTGGTTAAATTGTTATGTAATGTTGAATGAAATTCCCATGTCAGGAGTACAGTCTATTGAAATTACCGGGAGAAGAATTACTGTAGATGAAGTAAGGTGGAAGGTAAAGAGGTTATACTTTAATAAAGCCACTTGACTTACAACTACTTTTTTAAAAATTTTGTCATCGAACTACATATATAATTTCTGTAACTAGGTTTGGGATTGAAGTAGTATCAGCTTTAAGATTCTCTTTGGCTGCCCTATGCCATAATAGTGTATTAAAATATATATCCATGGGGGGACCAGCAGTTAGCGTAATGGCTATGTCACTGGACTCCCATGTAGTCGACTGCAGTTCGCGTACTGGACCCGGTGGCTTAAAACTCATGCCGGGCGTGTGTGCGTGCATGCCCAAGATCCTGGTAAGAGAACAGAGGCGGAGGGGAAGGGTTTTTGGCTTGGCCACCCTCCGCCCCGGGGGGGGGGGTGATTTCTCGCTTTCTGTCTCTCTGTCTCTTTCTGTCTGTCTGGCGAGCACACGCGCCCTATAGCAAAAACCTCTCAAAAAAAAATATATCCATGTCTATGTAACTCTGAGAGTGGTCACCTACTCTAGTGAAACTAATGAGTTTAAGGTCCTTTCTATGAGAGTTTTGATAGTCTTGTTTGCCAGCTGACCCAAAACCAGTTATGTTCACTTCACCTCCACTCTCCACACAAGCCAGGATAATCTAGGCCTGGCTCTGCATTGAATTAATTGTTGATTATGAGCAAAGTCAGCCTGCTACAGCTTGACTTGATTTGAGAAATAATCTCACAACTCAGCCCCTTCATTGTGCTAATGGGAATTCTGAATCAAAAGAGAGATGTGATTTTGCAAAGGTTATAGGAAATGTTAGTGACAAACTGGAATCTGATTTCTGACTCTATTCTTAGTATTACATTATGCTTCCTTTCGTTTTATAAATATCTGCATGAGAAATGTCATTATGGCTTGATAGACATAAAATGTCACAAGATAAATTATTTCCACTTTCCATTGTCAGGAGGCATATACTATGATCCTTTGTGCAGTCATTTCATGGTTTTAAGAGCCTCTGAGGCAGAGGTTACTTTTTTAAAATGTCTTTTTATGTCCCTGAGCTCAAGGCTATATGATACATCTAAGTGTTTTGGCATGCTGGTAAATTGACATCCTTTGAATCTTGAAATTCTTTCTATTATGTATTTAGGGTACACATGGATAAAATGATTTTCTGATAATAAAAAGTAAATATATAGATATACTTGATATTCAGACTAAGGATTTAGTCCATCATTTATTTCAGAAGTTTTCTGATTGGTTTTTAGGGAGCATGTTAGGATGATTAATATTTAGATAAAAGAAAGCACTCATTTGTGATTTTAGCATTTTTTTTTATGTCACTTTTCACTTCAGACAATTGTCAACCGACAAGATCTTTGTTTTTCAGTGATACAGAGAAAGAGAGGGGTGAGAGAGGGAAAGCAGGAGAGGTATTTTTGACATTATCTCTCGCCATGTTGAAATCTTCTGCCCCAGTCTCCTGCGGCTAAGATTACAGGCATGTGCTATATAGTGCCCAGCCTCTAGGTTTGTGCAGGAACTGAATCTGCACCTCCATGTGGCCCCAGCCGTGCACAAAGGCTCCCTACTGCTTTCATCATGCCATTGGGCCTCAGCTGACAAATTTTAAGGTTACTTAAGCACCTAGTTAGGATTTGCCTAGGATGAATCTCCCTCCTTTTAGCTCTGTGATCTTGGGCAGTTTCTAAAAACCTCACTGTGCCTTAATTTCTTTATTGTTAAACTAGGCATTATAGTGGTTAAAATTGACCACTAGACTGTGAACCCATTCACTCTCCACATTGAACACATGGCATAGATGAAAAACGAAAGCATGTAACTGTTACTTAGGTAGTAAATAGTGGTAAATATTGAACTCAGGCAGTCTTAAGTCTAAGGTCCACAGTTTTTGAGCAGTACATAGTGCCTTCTTGAATACTTCACGTGTTGTTTGAGAAATTGTATAAAGACTGTTTGTTACAATTTTAGTTTCAGACCTTTTTCATTTTTGGAATTGTAAATAAGATTTTAGGGACCTAGATACTACTTTAGGGAAAATTAAGAAGATATACTTGTCTTTGGTTCTGAATAGTGCTGATAGTTTGTTAGAAATGAAAGATTTACAGTCTCTACCTCAAACATCCTAAATCAGGATTTGCATTTTTAGAATCTATAGTTGAGATTCTTGGAGTTTGAGAAGTATTGCAGTAGATGAAGACTTCTTCCAACTCATGGAAGACCGGCTAGCATGGGTATTTTAGCATTGATTATTGTATTTAGCAAAGAAAATTGCACTATGTTAAGAATCGTTTTAATATAAATCATTGCCATGTAGATTATTTCTTTTTTTTCTGTCTTCCATTTTAGGTCCGTCCATGCTCTTTCAATTTGTGAAAGGTTTTGACATAGTACAGAATTATCCAATTAATGAATTTGATCATCCTGTATCATTTTAGGAAATATTTGACCTCAAGAAACTTTTTAAATTTATTTATTTTGAGAGACAGGGAGGCAGGCGACAGGGTCTTCACACCAGAATCCACCCCCTTCCCAGGCAGCCAGGATCATGGGTACCCATGCCTGATGTGTACAGGGACGTCTCGCCCTGTCAAACTGGGACCTTACCTGTGGCTTTAGCATCGGGAAGCATTCTGTTTCTGCTCTGGGTTACTGCTATGCCATTGTGGCTAGCTAGCCCAGTTTTAAGTGGAGTTGGAGAAAATGTTTTTTTTAATCTATCTCACTGAGTAAGATTATAGTATCAGCCAATTATACATATGAGAACACTAAGAAAATGAACTATTCTGATGTTTCAGTGAAGAGTTTAACATTTGAACTTAACAGTTCCAAAAGATTAACTACAAAGCAAATTAACACTTTACTTACTTGATTAGAAATGTTTAATTATTTTATTAGTGTCTGGAGTTTAAAAATTTCATTCAAACTTAATTAAGGAAATGGTGCAGATTTTGGGGGGGAGCAGTAATGCCTGCTTTTGTTCACTGTTAAATTGCAAATTTGGCATATTGTAGGTATTAACATTTGTTGAGTGGTTGAATAGGAGTTTGTTTTTTTGGGGGGGGTTATTGTGCTATTGTTTTCAAATGAATAATGAGACCTGTTAGAATGAAAACTTGAATTTGTGGATAAAATGAGGTGTTCTCCTTGTTACCTAATTGCTGCATTAATCTGTCTTACCCATATTAACTAATTGTGATTTTTAAATTTTTATTTAATTAATTAGTTAATTAATTTTTAATTTGCCCTGAGAGAGACAGGAAGAGGGAGAGGGAAAGTGAGAAAGCAAGCTACCAGGTCTGGAACTCGAACCATGATCAGCCATGTGGGAGTCCAGTGCCTTAACCACCATGCTACCTGCTGGACCCCATGATGCTTTTTTGGGAAAAATTTCTTCTCTTTTTGTTTTTAGAATTATTAATTCAATTTATTGTTATTATTTGGAGTTTCTCTTTTGCTATAGGGTGTGTGTGCTTTCCAAAGAGACAGAAAGCGAGAAATCACTCCTCGGGGGGATGATTTCTTCTCCTCCATTCTCCTTGGGATCTTGAGCATGCACGCGCATACGTATGGTGTGAGTTTTAACCCTCCACATCCAGGACTTGAACCACTGTTGACTACATGGAAGTCCAGCAACGTAACCATTATGCCATTTGGTGTTCCCCCATTATTATTATTTTAAAATTTGCTGTAGGACAAGTGTGCTCCACAGAGAGACAGAAAAAAAAAGTGAGAAAGCAAGCCTTCAGGTTGGGGACTTGAACCACAGTTGGCCATCTGAGTCCAATGCCTTAACCAGCATGCCATATGATAGGGCTGGACAACATTTTCTTTAATTTTTTATATATTTGTTTATCACTTATGCCAGAGGGTGCATGTGCATACATGAAATAGAAAGAAATCACCCCATAGTGGGACCTGGTCACACCACACTCCTTTTTCCTCCAGTTCTCCATCTTGTCTGGATCCCGTGCATGTGTAGGTATGCTTGGCATGTTTTTCAGGCTGACAGACTGGGACTCGTAACTTGGTCAAGCTATATGAGATCTGGCTTCTGCTATACTATGGAGTTGGCCCTGAAAACTTCTTTAATTGTGAAAGATGTGATTCGAATTTAATAAATAAGTAAAACATTTATACACTTAAAGGTAAACACCTGGTTAAGAAATAGAACTCTACTGAATAGCTGAGAAGTTGCTGAATGTTGTCCTCTAACCTCATGTTCTTTTATACCCATATAGCCACGTCTCTTCATTTTATTTTTAAAGCCTCTGAATATATATTTTTAAACAGTAAGTTCTTTAGCTTTGAAAACCTGACTAGCAAGCTTAAGTCTAACTGTGTTAAAGAAAAGGTAATATTGCTAATGTTAATTGACTCTCACTGGAGATGGTTAGTTTAATAAAGTATTGGGGTCACAGTCTGGTTTCAGCTTCCTGATGAGTTTACAGGACCTGTTTTCTGGGGAAGTCAGTAAGTAAGGATTTGAAGAAGTCTTGAGAAATAGCAGCTAGCAGAACCAGTGTGGATCAGGTATATCACTATGTCCTACTTTTAGTCTTAGAAGAAAGTTAGGAAACCACTTTTGCAGGTGAAATAGTATTCCCAGCTGGTTCAGAGAGGAGCATGAAGGCAAAGCAGAAACTTCATTAGTAGGCCTTCTGTCCTCTGGTTAAACGATAATAGTGGCCAGAATGAGGAAAAGGATAATAAAAATACAAATGAACAAGAGTTGTGTCAGCCATATATAGAAAAAACAGAAAGCTCTACTGAGGGATATGAAAGAAGATAGGAAGAAATGTTATTTTAGGGTAGGAACACTTAGTATTATAAATGAATTCTCCCTAAATAAATCTTGTCCAAGATTTTTATTTACACATCATCTCATTTTTCAGAGGCTCTTAGACAAACCTTATCCAGGTGTTTTATTTTTCTCTATAGCGTGTACCCATCCTCATCTGATATAACTATATATTTACTCTTTTTACTGAGTGTGCTTTTCCCCCTTCTGGAATGTAAATTTATGAAGATACATGAACTTATGAGGGACTGATTGTGTTTTTCTCCTTACTGGAACGTAGACTTAGGAGAGTATGATTTGCTACTTGTGGTATCCTCAGCACCTTGGACTGTGCTTTTAGTGCATAGGAAGCAGTCACCAACTGGTGAAGGAATGAATGAATAAAACTTCCTCTCATAATCCACAGACAGCACTTATTGTCTATTCCATAGTTTTTTTTAGGGGGGGGTCATTAATTTTGTTCAGTTTAGCATCTTATAATGCTTTCTATTATTTTCTTTTGGTTCAGTGTCTAATTGTTTCATTCCTATAAGACATTCTCTGTGCTCCTTGATGGCACGAGTGGGACAAATGCTTCCTTTGTATACCTCACAGTGCAAGGCAAATGGATATAGGAACTTGTTGAATTGAATACATTTATTTATACATAATGACTTAAATAGCTAAAATTCAGTTTGCCTTCTATAAAGGAGTATTTTTATTAGATAAAACTATAATTCTTAATGAAATAGGATTTTTTTTCTTTTAAAGATGGAGACTTTCATGTAATGTTTTGTTGAGCTCATGGTAAATTTTGATAACTGGAGGTTGGAAAATTTGGAATTATTGTTTTATGAGTTTCTTCACAAAATTTAAGTGAAAGAAAAATACCACAGTTTTCAGTGAGATAAAAATTTCTTATCTTGAAATTTTAATTTAAAAAAAATCTGATGCTGTACTTATGTTGGGACTTAGTTTTAAAATGAAATACTAATTTTAATTAAGTGTAACTTTATAGCCTACTTACAAATACTTTTGCATATATGTGTGTGTATGTGTGTGTGTGCATATATATATATATGCACACACACACAAATCTTTTAAAAAAATCTTTACCTTTCTCAGATCTTACTCAGTTTACATAATTATTTCTCTCTTATACCTTTGCATTGCCACTAGATTTAAAAAAATCATTGTTGATGGTGCTTTTAATAATAATTTTTAATAATAATATTTTAATAATTTTTATA
>NW_006203325.1:778232-791921 GCF_000334495.1 Tupaia belangeri chinensis | reverse complement strand
TCTAAAAATAATTTTTAATAATTTAATAATTTTTAAAAATAATTTAATAATTTTGTTTTTACATAGTGATTTTTGTATATAGTTTCTTGAAGACAATTTTCCAAGGGTATACCTAACACTTTGAAAAGTTAATATTTTAACAGGTACAGAAACAATATCAAAGACGTTTCAAAAGAAACGTAAAACAATGTAGAGTTGTGGTTCTATTATAATTAAAATGGAGAATTGTTTATTTATTTTGTTCATTTATTTTTGCTTTTTTTCAGGCCAGTCTATCCATATGGGGATGGGGAAGCCTTGGCATTGTTCTTTTCCTAATAACCTTTGGACCGTTTGTAATATTTTATTTGGCATTTTATATCCTCTGCTTTGTGGGTGGGTAAGTATACTCAATGATAGTTTTACAATTCATGTGTCTTGTATTGTTCAAAATAGAAACAAATGACGGTGAGAAATTAAAGTACGATTTACTTGTGAAGGCTATTTTTTGTAAGTTGTTTTTTACCAACATTTAAAAAATGTAAAATTAAGATGCCTGTAAAAATAAAACAGTGTGGATTATTATTTATATCAGAAATGTGTGTAGCCATTTTTGAACATAAAATTTTAATTTTTCAAGATTCAAATATTTTATGTGATAATATGAGAAGTCTTAAAGTTTTAAAAATTCCTTTTGGTATTATTGTCCCTTTAAAGTTGAAATTTTTGGGGACCAGCAGGTGGTATGGTGGTTAAGGCACTGGACACTCCCACATGGCTGACCATGGTTTGAGTCCCGGACCTGGTGGCTTGCTTTCTCACTTTCTCTCTCTCTGGTCACTAAATTAAAACAAATGAATGAATTAAATAAATAAATATTAAAAAAAATAAAGTTGAAATTTTCTTATTCATTGTAAAATTAGATAAATGAATTAAACTAAGATGACAAATTATGTTTTACATCATAGTAGAGATCATTTATAAGACTTCAGATAATAATGTTAATTATATCTCTTAATAAATATTGCATTTTGGCCAAGAAAATTCAAATAAACACCTGATTTCGCAGTTTTCTCTTTATGATTATTTGGTTTCCAATGTTTATGTTTTCCCTTAAGTTGATAAACCTTTATAAGAAAGGTTTCAGTTATAATTTATTATAGCTTTGAATGTAGAGCATTTGGTACTAGACATGAATTACTAGAAAATGTATGAACAAGTGAGATGTTTGTCATTTAGAAACTCAAGGTGGTTTAGCTGAAAAGAGTATTTTGTTGTTAATATGTTTGTGTGTATATGTGTTGTACATTTATGTAATTAGCTGTGGAATGAAAACCTATGAGTTTGGTTGTTTTTTCTAATTTTTGAGACCCTAGACATTTGGAGGAGTTGTTTGACCCTACATTTCTAAGACTTAGCTGAATTGAGCAGTGTATATAAACCAGTGGCTTGAGAGACTTTATAAGATTCCAGAGGGATGAGTTCTGAATTAACCTCCACCTATCACCTTTGCATGGCACAGGTTTAAAAGTCATGTGCATAGTCATTTTATAGGGAACACACCAACTGATTGTTGAACAAGTGAGAATTAGTTAACTCAAACAACTGTATCAAAGACTTCTCATAAAACTGTATTTTATGTTACATCTTGTCTTTTCATAATAATTGTGTGTACTGAAACAAACTTATTTCAGCCTTAGGAGTCAGATATGTGGAGTTCAAAATATCTTTATTTATTTATTTTTAATAACTGGGGGCCCTGAGCTTACGTGTATGAACAGAGAACTAACCTCTCAATTGGACATGGTCATGTTGCAATCCTTTTTTCCTTCATCTCTCCATCTGGTCAGGATTTGGGGCATGTGTGCATGCACACATAATATGGCATGTTTTTCAAGCCGGCAGTACCTGGATTTGAACCACAGTCAACCATGTGGTATCTGGCTCCCTTAATGACTGTTACAAGCCCACAAATTAGTAAAAAAGATGATTGAAGACCTTATATATAAGCAGCCAAATGGATCTCCTAATTGTATTCCTCAGTCACAAATGAAGGCCACAGCATGACTGCTTAGCTGCATGGTTCCATCGCTCTCCCATGGGGTTGAGGCTACTATTATTGACCAGAAAGGAGATTGTCTGAGATGCGTCTTTGAAAGGGAGAGAGTTCTTTTTTATTTCAGTAATTGAATAAGTCTTTATCAAGAGTGAAAGAAAAGGATATCAGAATATTTCACAATACCTGGAATGGGAGGAAATTGGAGCTTTACATATGGAATATAATATTTAGAAGGTAGGATGGAGAGTCATTTCTGTTAAAATAAACTGCTTCCTATAAAGTTGGGAAGGAGAGAAGGCTGATCAGTACATTCATTCTAAAATCATGGAAATCTTTGTTGGTTCGTTTTTAAATCAGATTTTTCTAGGAGTAATTTTACAAAATCTTTTGTATACTTGTAAGAGTTTTATAAAATCTTTTAGATAAGATGGGATATTGGAAGGTGTGGGAGGGCTACTTTAAGAAAACTCTTTAAATAGTGTTAAGAATTATGTGGTGGGATCCGAAATGCCAAGTTCATGCCATATCATAAATTGGTCTGACAGCGTGTTCCAGATTCTTGATCCTAGTGAAACTCACTGCCATGATGATCAGTGACTTCCAACTCACAGGCTTCCCAAAATCAGAGTTTGGGGAAGGGGGGGGCGTTATTTAGACATTTCCAACTTAGACAATTATGATTAATGAGTACTATAATTTCCTGGATCAAATATGTCTTATTTTAGTTCTAATTATGAAGAATGTCCCTTTAATATAACAGTATAGTTTAGTGCTTTATGAAGAACAAAAATAGGTTTATAAAGTATCCATTTTAAGTAAAATGATTACATTGATATAGTTAAATGTCATTTCTTAGTTTTAGTGTTTACTTGTGTGTCTAAGGATGTGTTTTTGTTCTTTTTCTAGTGCAGGTTTAAAAGGAATTAATACATTTTCCTGTAGATCTTCCCTTTTTGCTAATAAAACTTGAGTTCTGCAGTTTTCCCATGTGAAATGTTGATAGTGTGTATGCTTTGCATATAGTCAAAGCTAATCCCTATTTTCTAATATAAAGCAAACTTTGGGGAAGAAAAACACTCATTTTTTTCTGTATTTTTTGGGGGAGTTGTTTTTTCCTATTATTGTGGGATACTGTCTATACCATGTTATGGTTATTTCCTTTATTTGTTGACTTATGAATCATTTGTAGCTTAAACTTCATAGTTGCAACTATTAGGTCCTTTTAAAATCAGACTTTTCGCTAGGTACTGTTGGCAAAGGTAATGTTTCATCAGTCTATTTTATGATATTGCTTTAGAAATATAATTTTCTTTTTTTTTTTTTTTCTCTATAGGGCGCGTGCGCTCACCAGACAGACAGAGAGAGACATAGAGACAGAAAGCGAGAAATCACCCCCCAGGGGGGATGGTCACACCACAATCCCTTCTCCTCCATTCTCCTCTCGGGATCTTGGGCATGCACGCACACGCGCCCGGCGTGAGTTTTAAGCCACCGGTCCGGGACGCAAACCGCGGTCGACTATGTGGGAGTCCAGCGACATAGCTATTATGCTAACTGCTGGTTCCCAGAAATATAATTTTCTTTAAAGAGGTATTTACTATAGGGCATGTGCTCACCAGAGATACAAAGACAACGAGAGAAAGTGAGAAATCACCCCTCCCGCCCCCCACTGGGGAGATGGCCAATGCCATAATCCCTTCTCCTCCATTTTCCTCTCAGGATTTTGGGCACTTAGGCATACATGCCTGGTGTGAGTTTCAAGCTGTCCGTTCTGGGACTGGAACCACAGTCGACCATGTGGGAGTCCAGCACCTTAACCACTATGCCACCTGCTGGACCCAACCAGTTTTTTTAAAAAAAGCAAAGGCTAAATTAATGATATGAATTGATTTGACTTTCTGTAGTTGAGACTGATCATGTTTAATTTTCACTGTTTCCACCTTTGAATCATTGTAAGATTACTCTTAAGATTATTGTAAGATTAAATGATTTCTTTTGTGGATTTCCAGCATGTCTGTTTGCTGGTAAATTTTAAATATAGGAAATACTGATTAGATTTAGTCAGTATGTACAGTGAAGCAGTCCTAAACTAGTGTTTTTTTCTTTTTCTTTTTTAGTTTTTTTTGTCTTAGTGCGTATGCTCACCATAAAGGAAAGAGATTCAGAGAGAGGGAAAGTGAGGAGTCAGTCCCCCAGGGGGTGCAGCCATGCCATACTGCAGTCCTTTCTTCTCCCTTCTCGGGATTTTGGGCCTACATACACCTGCGCCTGGCATGATTTTCAAGTTTCTGGGTGGTCCAAGACTTGAATTGTGGCTGGCCATGTGGCAGTCCAGCACCTTAACTACTATCTGCTGGCCCCAGTAACACTATTGGGTCATTGGAAAAGTCATAATGTATTTTTCTCTATTTTCTATGCAAAAATGCCTCATAACTTTTCCAACAACCCATAGTATTTTTTTTAACCTTGATTCTATAATTGTTTAAAAAAATGGTAAACCTGGGACCAGCAGTTGGCATAATGGTCACATTGCTGGACTCCCACGTAGTCGACAAGGTTCGAGTCCCAGACCTGACGGCTTAAAAACTCATGCCGGGTGCGTGCACGTGCGTGCCCAAGATGCCAAGAGGAGAGCAGAGGAAAAGGGATTGCAGCATGGCCGTGCTCCTGCGGGGGAGGGGTGATTTCTCACTTTCTGTCTCTGTCCGTCTCTGGCGAGTGCATGCACTCTATAGCAAAAACCTCTCCTAAACAAAAAAGCTAATTCTGTTAGCGATACACTTATATTTCTTCTCTTAATTCTAGCCCTGTTTTTTGGAGAGATTTTTGCCATTGGTTATATGCGTTCACCAAAAAAAGAGAGAGACAGAAAGTGAGAAATCATCCCCCTGGGGAGATGACCACGTCGCAGTCCCTTCTCCATTCTCTTCTCTGGATTTTGGGTATACATGAACATATACTGAGCATGAGTTGGAAGCTGCCGGATCTGGACCTTGAACCGTGGTCGACTATGTGGGAGTTCAGCAATGTAACCATTATGCTATCTGCTGGTCCAAATTCTAGCTTTTTTAAAAACAAATTATAAATTGGATCTCTCTTTCTGTATATAGCCTTTATTTATTCTATATTAATAATGGCAGATCATATTTATACCTAGACATATACCTTAACAAATTAATAGAACTAAAGGATTGTATCATTAGTTGGAGATTTAGATCTCATTTCTGTATCTTTGATTATTAGTTAGCTACTAATTTAAATTTTTAGAAATTTATTTATTTTAACTTGACAGGGACAGAGTGAGAGAGAGAAAGAGAGAGGGAAAGTGAGACAGCAAGCTGCCAGGCCCGAGACTCGAATCATGGTCAGCTCTGTGGGAGTCCAGTGCCCTTTAACCACCACACCACCTGTCGGGCCCACTAGCTGCTAATTTAATGAGGGCTGGTTTTTCTAAAATTTGAAGATGTTGCCTAAGATTCTTATGAAATGTATTTGATTAAAACTTTGAAAAGCGTTTTTTTTTTTTTTTTTTTGTAGTTCACAAAGTGTCCACAGTTTTAAACTTCAGGGTATAACAAAATAGATCTTGCTTTGCCAAAGTCATGAGCTTTTTCTTTTTTTTTAAAAATAATTATTTATTTAATTTCATTTGTTATTATTTTTTAATTTGATCAGACAGAGACAGAGAGAGAGAGGAAAGGAAAGTGAGTAAGCCACCAAGTCTGCGACTCGAACCACAGTCAGCCATGTGGGAATCCAGCACCTTTATCCTCCATGCCACCCGCTGGCCTGAAGTCATGAGCTTTTTAGTGAATGCTTAGCTATCTATGAATCTGGAAAATATATATGCAGTAGATGTGTTAAGTTACCCTCAAATGTTGTTTTTGTGTCTATAATTAGCATTTTTTTTTTTTCTTAGGGGCTTAGTGGTTACTCTTCTGTTTGGAAAAACAAACTCAGAAAAGTACCTAGAGCAGTGTGAACACTCTTTTCTTCCTCCAACATCAACTGGGGTTCCTAAGGTACGTAATATAAAGGAATGAGAAATCTCTAAGTTCATTTCTTTGCAGTAGTGATAATGTGATCACCTTTATATGACTTGGCAGATTTTTGTCTAACTCAGTATAAATTTATGGGAGATTTTCTGATTACACGGAAGATCATACATTTAAGAATGTACTTTAAAAAGTACATTTAAAAAAAGTCATCTTAAGAGTTTTCTTAGTGTTAGATGTCAAGGGGGGGAGTGTAAATGTGAGGAAAAGATATAAATTGGTTAGTTCAGTTTGGGTGTTTTTCATATCTCTTAACAGAATTTCAAAGCATCATGTATGATTTGTAAGAATGTAAATGAAAATTTTATTTTGAATGACGTAAATTGCATAGGAACTAGAGGGAGAAAATGGGCATCTTTTCTTTAATTATTGTGAAAAGTAGAGTTTGTAATTAGGTTGTACAGTTTTCATAGTTTTAATAATTCAGGCCTAATTTTTATCATCTTGAGTAGTGTTGTTGCTTTTCTTTCTTTTTTTTTCTTCTTATTTTCTTTCCCCAGTATCATATTATATAAATAAAATTGGAATTGCATACTGTGGATAGACTTTAGATTTACAGTGCTTTCAATTCTGTGGGATCGGGGTGATTTTATCATGGTGAAGACAATTAGCCTGGAGCTGATACTGGTAACTTAACTCTACAGATTTAAACTTGTCTATTAAATGCTAAAATATAGGAGATAATGTACGTAATATACAATATTGTATTACCGAAATAAAAAACATTCACTCTATCTCACTGACTTTAATTTTGATAAACTAATTTTTTTTTTTTTTTTTTTTGCTATAGGGTGCATGTGCTCACAGGAGAGAGAGAGATAGAGAGAAAGAGAGAGAATTACCCTCTAGGAATGATGGCCATGCCTTAATCCTTCTCCTCTTGGAATTTTGGACACAAAAGCATATATATGCACCTGGTATATCTTTATAACTCATTTTTTTTGTAGCTAGTATAAAAGTAGTGATTTTAATTTGCTATTTAAAAAATAGGTCTTGAAAGTATGTTCTGTGAAAATAACCTTAGTGTTTTTATTTTTTGCCTTGAAACATTATTTTATATAACTATTCCTGTTTTTTTGGTGTGCGTATATATATTTTAAATTTATTTTGCCATGTGTGTGCGCTCACTGGAGAGAGAGAGAGAGACAGTGAGAGGGATAGGGATCTGGGGGATGGCCAAGCCACAATCCCTTCTCTATTTTCCTTCTGGGATTTTAGGCATGCACACCCAAGTGTGACTTTCAAGTCGCCAGGTTCAGGACTCAAACCACAGTTGACTGGGTGGCAGACAATGCTTTAACTACCTGGTATATATTTTTAATTTGAGTCTCCTATTACTTTTCATCTGTTCCCAGGTCACTGAAGGAGAAGTAGAGAAATACATTTTCTGCAGATGTCAAAAGTCATTTCTGATTGAAATCAATTAAATATATTAATTTGGTGTACTGTGTTGAATTACAAAGGGGGAAGGAGTAAAAGTGAGAGTGTCCAATAAAGACATTTATTAATTTGACTTACCTGAAACACTTTTATATTTTTAAACTTTTTTTGAAATATGTAACATTGTATCTGAACAGTTTTAGTTTTTTTACTAAGCATGTTTGCTGATTTAATTAAAATTTCGAGGGCAATGATGGATTCTATTTCTGGTTAGTTTTATTAACTTGAGAAATAGTCTTTGTATTTTATACCAGGGTCTCAAGAAATAAGGTTATTTTTTGTCTTGAGGATAATGAAGCGAGGTTATAATGAGTATTCAGTTTGAAGTAAATTAAAGAGATTTTAAATCAAGAAACTACTCAGTGAAATATTATAATTTCCTTTAAGTGTTTAGAAGAAATGAAACGGGAAGCCAGGACTATTAAGATTGACAGAAGATTGACGGGCGCCAATATAATTGATGAGCCTCTCCAGCAAGTGAGTTTTAGTATGTGGTATTTGTATTTCATATATTATGTCCTAGGTGTGCTTCTTTTGAAAATACTAAAAAATACTTTTTACTGTTTAAATAATATACTGGAATTTCATGATTAGGCTATCCCTGATTTCTGTATTCAAAGATGTAGCTTTATTTATTAACTCACTTATAATGGTTGGTTTACTTATCACCAAAGCCTTTTGGTTGAGTTGGCATTTAGAAAAGATGTTTTTACTGACATATGGTAAAATTTCTAATACTTTCATACATAATAAAGTGTTACTCTTTCTTATCAACAGGTAATGGTTTGGTAAATTATAGTTTTTTCCTACAACTTTTATTTTTAAATATGGAAATACCGGATTTGATCCAAATATAGTCAAAATTAGAATTTAGAATTAGAATTAGGTTAAAAAGCTATTTCCCCCATTTATTTTTCATTGATGTTTGTTTGATTATATGTATATATTAAAAATTTAACATTCATTTTACAAGTGAACCCAGTTTTTCTGATTTGTAAAAATTATTCAGCGAGTTGAATTGCTTGCTATTTATTGACAAATTCTGAATACAGTTGGCAGTATTGAAAATATTAGTAGAACTAGGTGAAGTTCTATAATAATTTTGTAATTAGAATGCAATGGATCTAATGATACAAACTTGGGCAGAAAACATTTTTTGAGAATTACAGCCTGTCAGCATTATTTTGTATCTCTTTAAAAATATATTTCCATTTTTTTGTTTAGAGGTTTTGCCATAGGACACGTGCACTTGCAAGGAAGAGAGAGAGAGAGAAAGTGAGAAATCACTCCCTGGGGGGATGGCCATGCAGTAATCCTTTCTCCTCCATTCTCCTCCTGGGATCTTGGGCAAGCATGCATACATGCCCAGCATTAGTTTAAAGCCACCGGGTCTGGGATTTGAACCACTGTTGCTATGTGGGAGTCCAGTGATGTAACCCCTGTGCTATCTGCTGGCCCCCTTATTTTGTATCTTATTCTATCAAATTAATTAGAACTCTTAATTATAGCATTGCAGTTTTTTTTTTTTTCTGAATACTCATCTTTATCTAAATTTGAATGGGGCTTAGATATGCATCATTTTGTTTTAAAGAATCACTTCTATTATTTTAACTGTATTTATTTATTTATTTTAATTGGACCAGAGAGAGAGAGAGAACGCGCGTGTGCAAGTTGCTAGGTCTGGGGATGGGTGTGGGAGGGGTGAGAGAAAGCTGCTAGATCCGGGATTTGAACCACATTTGGCCATGTGGGAGTCCAGCGCCCTTAACCACCATAACACCTGCTGGCTCTATAGATCAGTTTTAATTTTTAAAATGTTTGGATGGTGGATGAGTTGAAATACAAGTATAATTGTTAAAAAAAATTTTAAAACAGTTTATCTCATGTTGCTTTTGTAATTAAGACAGGTTTTTTGTTGTTGTTGTTGGAGAGGTTTTTTCTTTTTTTTTTTGCTATAGGGCATGTGTGCTCGCCAGAAAGAGACAGAAAGACAGAAAGCAAGAAATCACCCCCCAGGGGGAATGGCCACACCGCAATACCTTCTCCTCCATTCTCTTGGGATTTTGGGCATGCACGCACATGCACATGGTGTGAGTTTAAGCCACTGGGTCTGGGACTCAAACCGCAGTTGACTATATGGGAGTTCAGCAACATAGCCCTAACTGCTGATTCCAAGACAGGTATTTTTGACTATAATTTAATATATAAAGAGTAAACATAAATTGGCAGATAATTATCTCAGTTTTTAGTTTCCACTGTAACTTTATAAATGCTAAAAAGTTGTATTTCAATATTTTTGTTGCAGGTAATCCAGTTTTCCTTGAGGGATTATGTCCAGTATTGGTATTATACACTAAGTGATGATGAATCTTTTCTTCTTGAAATTAGACAGACTCTTCAAAATGCACTCATTCAGTTTGCTACTAGGTAAGGCCACAGCATTGTATTTGTGCAGAAGAATTTAGATATATTGTTTGTATCAGTGGAGAACATAACTTTTAAGTGAAGGGAAATTGTTTATCAAAAGGTAAGTAGAATAGTAGATGATTATTTTGTAATAATTCCCAGATTATACAATTGGATTTCTTGTAACTTTTAAATTACCCAGTCTTGAGGGTATTTTTTATTTTTAGAGAATCATTTTATTTAACTTTATGTATTTTAATTTGTCCAGAGAGGGAGAGAGAAAGTGAGCAAGCAAGCTGCCAGGTCCAGGATTTGAACCATGGTTGGCCATGTGGTAGTCCAGTACCCTTAACCACCATGCCATTTGCCAGTCCCGGTTTTGAGGTCTTTACAGAATGTGTATCTTGATTATACTCTGTCTGATTATACTTTTCCCTGAGAAATCTAAGACAGATGACTTTTCTCCCACTTGCTGATCATACTCCTTGTCACTCTTCCCCGGATACTCTGTTTCATTTGAGTGCTATGAAAATAAGATGTTTCAGTATAATTGCTTTTCCCACTGTAGATTCGTATCTGTTCTCTCTCTCTTTTTAATTTTGTTTATTCATTCTTTTTTTTTTTTTTTTAAATTTTACTAGAGAGAGAGAGAGAGAGAGAACCTGAGAAGGCAAGCCACCAGGTCCGAGATTTGAACCATGGTCGGCCATGTGGGAGTGTCCAACGCCTTAACCACTATGCCAACCTGCAGGTCCCCCATATCTGTTCTCTTAATTTTGACCCAGCCTAAAGGAAGTCATATTAAAAGGAAGAGTAGGGACCAAAGTGTATTTTGACAAGTTTAAGAAACTTCTCTTGTAGGAGATACTAAAGTAACTCACTTTACAGAAAGCTGTGTACTGCTTCCTTCATGGCAAAAGTATTTCAGCCTGTATTGTTCTACTTAAACTACTTGACATTTTTGGTTGGGATAGATTTTATATCTATTTAGAGTATGTTGACTTTCTTATTTTTTCATTTCTTCTTTCCTCCCTCCCCTCCTCCTTTCCTCCCTTCCTTTCTTCCTTACATTTTTCTTTCTTTGCCAGAGAGTATGCACACTGGCCAAAGAGAGAGAAAGAAAGTACCCTCAGTGAGGTGTGATCACACTGCAATCCCTTCTTTTCCACTTCCCCATTCTGTTGAGATTTGGGGTACACACATACACAGGCTGGCTTCTTTCTCAAGCCACCGAGGCTGGGATTTAAACTTGGCCAGCTCCTGATTTCTTCCTCTTTTTAAAACCTTTAAATAGAGACAGAGTCAAAAAGATAGTACCGCCAACAGAATATTGGTGCCATGACCCACCCTGCAGCTTTAGCAGCCTGAATCATGGGCACATATGTGTCTTGCATACTTTTTGAGGTCTCTGGACCCAAACAGCAACCTTCCCATGTGAGTCTACGTGGCAGAGGGTTACATTTTACTGCTGCACCCTCAGGCTGCCTCTTTTTTCCTTTGATTACAAGATTTTGCAACTCAGCATATACAAAGATTTCCCTGTTAGCCTATATTCTCAAGGTAGGAGGCTGCATGCCATGGCCATGAGTAAGTCCCCACTTAAGTCCTTATAATACAGTCTTGTGATTTTGAGAGTCTGAGAATCTTGGAGAATAGAGCTTTGCATTAGGGCTGTTATCAGTACTGTATTTTCTGCTTTGTGGGCATAGATTCTTCCAGCTCATGTTGCCCTGTGTCAGGGCTGTTCCTCTGTAACTCAGTTGATCTTAAAGCTTTAGATCGAGTGTGGGATGACTAGCGGATGAGATTTGTTTATCAACCTCAAATTTCTGAGGACCTGCATGCATAAGGTTTATGATTTCAGCACTAACCATGGTTATAAAATAGATTTGCACTTCTCTCATGATTAGCAGCAACATTTATAAAGTAACCAGTCAGAATTACAGATACAGACTTACTATGGGACACAGAAAATATAATTGGTATAATCAGAGAAGATCAGAAATTGGATTTTATCTCTTTTATTTCATATGCAACATTTTTGAGTGTTCAATATTCTTTCAGAGAACTCTTCTAAATAATTGTTCATTCATTTCTTTCTATAGTAATACTATCCTAGTATTTTTTTCTTTGAAAGGGTGAGAGTAAGAGTTTATTTTTCTTTGGTTTGACTGCTTAAGAGTGTATTAAAACATTTTAGATCTGGGAAAAATTTGAACTTGTAATTCAAGGACTTGAGTTTGTATTCTAGCTCTAGTACTTAACTGTGGGACTGTGAGCAAGTATTTTCAACATTTTTTCATATCTAAAATGTTTTTTTCTCATATAGAAAATGAATTTAAAAATACTTGTCCTGTTCTGCATTCCTCCTAGGGTTATTGCCAAGATCAAATCCATTTATTCATTCAGCTAATACTTTGGGTCTACTTTGTATCAGCTAGGTGCTAGGGATACAGCAGTGACTAAAAAAACTTTGTTTAGAGAAGCAAAATAGAAATAATATCTAACACAGTGTTTTTGAAAAGTGTAAAGGAATTTAAAATTTAGGTAATACTTTTAAAATCATTGTTCTGTTTTCTGCTGCTCACTGAATCATAGACAGGACAATAAATTATCAGCCTTATCCTTCAACTTAAGTTTTGTACAAGGCTTTTAACCAGAAGCTCATAAACCTGAAAATGAACCCAAAATTGTGTATTTTTTTTTCCTCCCTAAGGATTTCTATAGATTAGTTTTTATAAAAGACTGATGACCTGCTTCTGTGGTGCAGTCATAGTATACAGGACTGTAACTGGGAGGCACATGCTAACTATAGTTTGAGTCCCTGGCCTTGTTGGCTGGAAAATGTTCCAGGCATGTAGCGGGATCCTGGAGGACTGTAGATAGGGGATTGAGGTGTGACTGAGTGTTGTGGATGGTGCTTTTCTCTTCTTTCTCTCACTTGTTTTCCCGTGCACTTTATTATGAATTCAATAAAAAGGGTAGTATGAACACAGAACAGATTTAAAGCCACCGAATTCTAGTATTCATATTTATTCATCAACTATGAGAAACAATTAGACAATGTTAATATAAAATGAAGTGCTATATTTTGAGGGAAAATGGGATTAAATGGACATACTTAGTGTCTGAAGTCTTAGATTTCATCTTTAGGTTTATTACTTATTAAGCTCTATGTCCTTGAGTGGGTAAAACACATAGAGTCTTTTGAGTTTGGAGGTAATAGCCCTTACCGCCTTCTCAAGTTGTTATTAGGATTAAATGACATCATATGTGAGAGAGTTGCCTTGTAGCAATACTACTTTGTGTTAGCACTACTTTCTGTTACTTCATTAGTCCTTTGGGGGAAGAAACTTTCCTCTAGCTCCTGTTGAGTTCTTCTTTGTAGAACCTGGATATGAATTGGAGTGAAGCTTTAGGAGATGAGTTTTTGGTAACCCATGTATTTTAATTTCCCCTTCAAATAAGATAGTATGTCTAGGACAGAGAAGCCTGGGCTAGATGTCAGAAGATCTACCTATCTATCTATATATATTAAATTTTTTAAAATTAATTTTTAAATTTTTCTTTCTCTCTTTCTCTCTCTCTTTCTCTCTTTCTCTCCTTCTCTCTCTCTCTCTCTCTCTTTCTCTCTCTCTTTCTTTCTCTTTCTCTCTTTCTCTCTCTCTTTCTCTCTTTCTTTCTTTCTCTCTCTCTCTCTTTCTTTCTCTCTTTCTTTCTTTCTCTCTCTCTCTCTTTCTTTCTCTCTTT
>NW_006203325.1:745922-777854 GCF_000334495.1 Tupaia belangeri chinensis | reverse complement strand
CTCCCTCCCTCCCTCCCTCCCTTCCTTCCTTCCTTCCTTCCTTCCTTCCTTCCTTCCTTCCTTCCTTCCTTCCTTCCTTCCTTCCCAGAGAGGGACAGAGTGAGAGAGAGAGAGAGAAAGTAAGAAAGCAAGCTGCCAGGTCCAGGACCCGAACTGCAGCTGGCCATGTGGGAGTCCAGCACCCAAAACCACCACACCACCTGCCGACCTCCCCCAGATCTATATTTTAATTCTTCCTCTACCTTTAAGTTACAGTATACCTAACAAAATTTCTCAATATCTCTGTAAAGCAGTATTCTTGTAGCAAACTCAATTGTGAAGGGCAAATAAGATGATATTGGTGAAACATTTTGTGGAGTATTTATCAACCAATAAATGGTATGTTAAACAAGTGACTTGATTGAGTAGAAAGGCAACTGTCTGGCATATAGTAAATGTGTTATAAATGCTAATTTTGCTGTTACTACTATGTTCCTGGGGTTTGTGCAGATTCATTGACCTTATCTTAGTTTTTAATTTGTTTTTTAAATCACAGGGATAGGGGAGAGAGACATGGGGAAGGCAAAATTAAGTCATTTGAAATGGAGGATAAAGTATTCATTTGTGTAGTGCCGAGAGCAACTTGTCATGTAGAATGGGGCAGAGTAACTGAAGAAGACCTTATGTGGGTTGAGGCAGAAACTGGCCTTCAAGAATGGGTATATTAAGTATATAGTAATGAAAGCCATGTTAAGAAAGGGGAAGAGTGTAAGCAGAGTTCTCAGAGAGATGATACGGTGTGTGTGGTGGAAACTATGAAGAGATTCAAGTGAACAAGGGACGTTATTGCTCTTGAAGGTGAACTATGGTTATGAATCCCTCCATCTCTGCTCTCCCTTCAACCCACAATTTGAAGAAAGTAGATATATTTTAATACTATTGTATTCCTCCCTGAAGGGGTTTCCCATGGGGAGGGGGGAGGTATAGGTACACAGGTTCCAAGATTGACTGTTGATGATATTAATGATACCACATTCTGGAAAGATAAGGAGTATGTTCTTAAAGTTTTACAACTTTAAGAAAATTTGTCAGAGAGCATATGTGCTAACTTGGGGGCTGGTGGGGTAGGGGTGACTTGGGAGGGGGAGAGAGAAGAGAGAGAGAACACTCCCTGGGGAATGGTCACTTTTCCTTCATTTCTCCCTCCTCTTGGGATTTTGGGAATGCAGGTACACATGCCTAGCATGTTTTTTAGGCTGCCAAGTGCAGGACTTGAATCTCATAGTCAGCCACGTGGAATCCAGCTTGTGTAACCACCAGACCATGGCTGACCCTCTGTTTTCTTACTACTACTTTTGCAATAGAAATAATAAAATAATTGGCGTATTCTTAGAGTTGTCTAAAAGGCAGACATAGTGGATATTTACAACAGTAAAGTTGTATACTTTTTTTGTTAGTTTAGATTGTATTTATCATTTGAAAAGTTAGTTCAAAACTGACTTTACTCAGAAAGATAATTATTCTATTTATTATGGTAGAGAAAAAGCAGTTAGAAACCATTTAAATATTGAAGAGAAGAGGGAGTAAGCTAATGTTTTAAGAGCTATAGAATATACTAAGGGACAGTAATAATATACTTATATAACTTACTAGCCATGTAATTTTCCCACTTGAAGTCAGTGGCTTTTAGCATATAAAGTTATGCAGCCTTCATCATAATCAATTTAATAACATTAAAATTGTTTTTATTTTCTGAAATTGAAATTTTTTTTTCTATTTTTTATTTAATTTTATTTATGATTATTATTACCATTATTATTTTTTTTTAATTTAACCAGAGAGAGACAGAGAAAGAAAGGGAAAATGAGAAAGCAAGTTGTCAGGTCCACGATGTGAACCATGGATGGCCATGTGGGAGTTCAGCCCGTCAACCACCACGCCACTTGCTGGCCCCAGATTTAAGAACATTTTAATGACCTCACAAATAAACCTGGTCTCTATCCTTCCAAGTTTCTAGTTCTAGTCAACTGCTAATATTTTTTGTCTTTATGGATTTGTTTTGGGCATTTTATATGAACAAAGTAATATATGTGATCTTTCATGACTGATTCTTGCATTTATCATAATGTTTTCAAAGTGCCTCCATATTGTAGCGTTTATTAGTTTTTTTTTTTTGTTTTTCCTTGAGAGTTTTTTGCTCTAGGGCATGTATGCTTGCTGGAGAGACAGAAAGAGACAGAAAAAAGGACATGTATGCTTGCTGGAGAGACAGAGACAGAAAGACAGAAAACAAGAAATCACCCCACATGGGGGACTTCCACACTACAATCCTTTCTCCTCCATTCTCTTCTCAAGGGTCTTGGGCATGCATGCACATGCCCCCGATGTGAGTTTTAAGTCTCCAGGTCTGGGACTCAAACCATGGTTGACTACGTGGGAGTCCAGCGATGTAGTCATTACACCATCTGCTGGTCCCAGTATCCCTTTTTAATTGCTAAAAAATACAGATTATTGTTTGGATATGCATTTTGTTTATCTGTTCATCAGTTGATTTACATTGGGGTTGTTTCCATTTTTGGAATCCTGTGAATACTGCTATCCCATTATTTATAGGATTATAAAATTGAGATTTTTTTCTGTGGACATATGTTTTCATTTATCTTGAGTACATACATAGGTGTATAATTTCCCGGTTGTGAGATGTTTAAGCTGTTGAGGAATTTCAAACTTACCTAAACTACATTGTGTAACTTCCTATCAGTAGTGTAAGAAGATTCCAGTCTCCCCATATCTTTTTGATTATAGCTATCCTAGTGGGTGTGAAGTGGTATTTCATTATGACTTTGATTTGCTTTTCCCTGATAGCTACTGTCGTTGCACAATTTTTCATGTGTGTGTTGACCTTTCGTATACTTCTTTAGAGAAATATCTATTCAAATCTGTTCCCCATTTTAAAAACAGGTTACTCGTCATTTTATTATCAGTGCACTGCTGCCTGCTGTTTTTGTAAATAGAATGTTATTGGACAGTCATTCTCATTTGTTTTCATTTTGTCCATATTCGTAGCTGCTTTTGTGCTGTAACGGCAGAAGTGCAACAGGCCATGTGGCCTACTAAGCCTAAAATAGTTACCATCTGACTTTTTTTTACTTTCCAGAGAGTAAGATTTCTGACCTTCCGAAATAGACACTTGTACCATTAACATATTTAAGTATTATCAAATATATAGGAAGTATATCAAAATGAAAATTATGCACAGTAGTATATGTTTTATGATTTTCAGATATATACTTTTTTTAGCTTGTATGCTAACGAAGACATTAAAGGGGGAATACCTTAAAAATATTAATAGTGATCTTTGGATTGTGGGTTTATGGCTGATTATAGTTAATTAAGAAAATGACATTTTACAAAATAGTATTTATAGACAGATTTAGAAGTATTAGAAAATCAAGATATCTAGGATTACTTTTAGACAACTAAATTTCATCCTCTTCTCTCTTATAGTCTTTGTCTCCTTATGAACATAAGAATTATTTATTTAAATATGGGTAGCCTCTTTATTTGGGGAACATGATCTTGAAACTAATGCTTAAATCATGCTTTGTACCTGATTACCAAATATGCAATAAATCCTTGTTTATAGTTCTCATTGGTAATTTCTGTGTCAGTTTTTTCTCACGAAATTTTAATCTTCTTTACTGTTGGATCTATGAATCTTTGCTTTCTCAGGTAAATTTTACTATAATTCTTGATCATTATAATCCTTTGAGCTTAATTTGTTATATTTTATTTTCTATTGTATCTAAGAGGATGTACACTTAGCCCCAGGTTGTGTTTTTCCACCCTTTAGTATAGTATGATTAAGGCTTCCAGCTCTTGTTCTTTTTACTTAATTCCTGAAATGGTGACTATATGCTTTATGCATGTTCCTCTACATAAATTACTCGTTATATTCTGAGATCCAAGTCCTTCAGAATATCTGAATATTTGCCCTCTTTGAAGCATTGGAATGTAAGATACAGAGTTCGATATCAGCATTAAAAGCTTACTAAATATCATTATGGTTAAGTAAAATTGTAGGCCTAAGTCTCTTCTTCCAACAATTTGCTTATAATTATCATGAATCAGGCGATTTCTTTTCTTATTCTTTTTTTTTTTCTTTTTTAAGAGATTTTTTTTCTATAGGGTACGTGCGCTTGCCAGAGAGACAGACAGGAAGTGAGAAATCACTGCTCAGGATGATGGCCACATTGCAATCCTTTCTCCTCCATTTACCTCTCAGGATTTTGGGCATGCACACACAGGTGTCCAGTGTGAGTTTCAAGCCTCCAGGAGTAGAACCGTGGTTGGCCATGTGGGAGTCCAGCACCTTAACCATGACGCCACTTGCTCGCCCTAGGAAGTTTAATTTTGTTGTTAAGGTGGAAAGAACACTGAGTTGAAAGTTAGAAAGCCTGATTGGTTTGCAAAACCTTGTTCTTACTAACCAAGAAACCTAGAATGTGTAAATTCTGGCTTTGTAATTATAGCGATTTGTGATAATTTTCAGTTCTAAACTTCTAAAGTTCTCTGGTCAAATTAGGACTAATCTTGATTTGTTTTCAGTTCTAAAAACAGTAATATCCTCCACTACAGTTCACATTTTGAATACCATTTAAGGAATTAGTTTTTAAAATCTGTGTGACTGTTGATTTACTTTAAGACTATAGTACTCCTCCGACTTGTTTTACTAGGTAGGATTCTTAGAATAGGATGATGAGAAAGTATATTTAAAACTTAATTTATTACTATATGCTTCAGATGTAAAAGACATTACTAGGCTAATCTTTATTTAGAAACCAGTAGCAATAGGGACCAGCAGGTGTGGTGGTTGAGGTGCTGGACTCCCATGTGGCCAACTGTGGTTCCAGTCCTGGACCTGACAGTTTGAAAATCATGCTGGATGTGATGTGTGCATGCCCAAATTCTCGAAAGAGAATGGTGAAGTAGGAATTGCGATGTGGCCATCCCCCATGGGGGTGATTTCTTACCTTTCCTCCAGCAGTCTTTCTGGTGAGTTCCTATGCCCTATGGCAAAAAAAAAAAAAAAAAATCAAATATGTAGTGAGGAAACATAAAAAGAAGAATTTTTTCTCTTACAAACTATTGCTGTTCTTGGGACCACCAGTTGGCGTAATGGCTATGTTGCTGGACTCTCATGTAGTCGACCACAGTTCGAGTCCTGCACCCGCTAGCTTAAACTCATGTTGGGTACATGTTCGTGCATGCCCAAATCTCAAGAGGAGAAGTGTATGGCCACACCGCAATTCTTTCTCCTCCATTCTCCTCTTGGGATTTTGGGCACGCATGAACACGTGCCTAGTGTGATATTTAAGCTGCCAGGTCCAGTATTCCAACCATGGTCAACTACATGGGGGTCCTGCCATGTAATCGTTCTGCCATCTGCTGGTCTCTGTTTTTTTTTTTTTTTTTTCTTTTTCTTCCCTCCTTTTAGATAGGCCACCTGCTTGCTTTGTTTTAGCCAAAAATGTCAGTTGCTAAAAATCCCTTTAGCAAAACTTATCTTAAAATCCCCTTAAAGATGCTTCTAAAAATCCACCCAGAAAAATTAGGAATTCTTTTATGTTAGTAATTTTTAAAGAATTTCTGATTTTTTTTTTAACGTGGAGGATACAGTCCTTATATAGAAGATTAATACATATTATAATTTTATGTGGTTGGTTATTTTAGTGACCTAATTGATGATAATAAACTATTAAAAAAAAGTCTGTGTGTGTGTGTGTTAAAAAAAAGTGTGTGTGTGTGTGTGTGTGTGTGTGTGTGTGTGTGTGTGTGTATATATATATATATATATATATAAAATGTGTGTGTGTGTGCGCGTGTGTCTTCACCCTTGAGATCCCCTTCACTTCTAAAATACTAAGAATCTCTGAACTTCTCTGCGTGTTTATTTACATACACACATTATTCAGTATATAGTGTACTATGACATTCTTACTGTTTTTAAATAAGATCTTATTTTGTGAAAAAAGAGTTAGGATTAGGAATATAATTTACAATATAGAGTTGTTTCTTTCGGAAAAGCAGCTGTTTACTTTTATCATTTTGACATAAAGCACTTTTTCCAGGAAAGTATTCTGCCATGAATGTGAAGATTGCCTTTACTGCCAAACGGTCACCCTCTTCTCTAGCCAGGCAAGTCTACAAGATGGCCCTTGCATATCTATCTATCTATCTATCTATCTATCTATCTATCTATCTATCTATCCCATATTCATTCCCCTGGTTAGCTCATTTCTATATCTTTTCTCACATAAATACTACTTATTTATCAGGATTTTAAATGTAGCCTCCTTAGTAAAGTCTCTTTAAATGACAACACATAATCTCTACTTACTCTGGATATGATTCTTTTTGCCAGCATCTTAAGGTAATAATAGTACCAATTCTTTTTTTTTTTTTTTTTTTTTGAGAGATTTTTGCTATAGGGTGCGTGCAGTCGCCAGACAGACAGAGACAGACAGAGAGACAGAAAGCAGGAAGTCACCCCCCAGAGGGGATGGCCACGCCACAGTCCCTTCTCCATTCTCCTCTCGGGATCTTGGGCACACATGCACATGCGCCTGGCGTGAGTTCTAAGCCACCAGGTCCGGGACGCGAACTGCGGTCGAGTACATGGGAGTCCAGCAACATAGCCATTATGCTAGCTACTGGTCCCCCAATTCTGTACTACTGTAGTAAAAGCTCTTTTAACTGATGTTCAGTTGGTCATTGTTCTCCATTACCTTTGTACCTATAATAATGACTGATAACTCTACTTTTAAGGCTAGGCTAATGGACTGCTTTCTGTTATATCTGTTCACTTTTATTTTCACCTTTTCAGTTTAAGCTTATCAGTTTTGTGATGCTTGTGCCCCATCTTCAGAAACTGAGAACAAGTAATTTGTGGTATGACTTGAACATTGCTGATTTAAAAGAGAAAGATGAACATGTTTTAAAAATTGTATTTGTTTCTGAGCATGTTTATACCAGTTATATCTTCCATTATTATCACATAGTTTACTTAACTTAGATTGAAGAAATATGAGTATGTGAAAATAGTTTATGAAAACTAATTCCATTTTCTTTGGAATTTGTCAAAGATTATAGTTTAAGAGTATAGGAGACAATAAGGAAATATTAAGAGAAAGTCTTGGGACCAGCAGATGGTGTAATGGTTACGTTGCTAGACTCTCACATAGCTGACCATAATTCACGTCCTGGACCCGCGGCTTAAAACTCAGGCCAGATGCATGTGTGTGCTTGCCCAAAATCCAGAGAAGAGAATGGAGGAGAAGGGGTTGTGGCATGGCCACAATCTGTCAGGCCACAGGCTGTCTCTTTTTTTCTTTGTTTTGAGAGATTTTTGCTATAGGGCGTGTATGCTTGCCAGAAAGAGAGAGACAGAAAGTGAGAAATCACCCCTCAGGGGGGATGGCCACACCGTAATCCCTTCTGCTTCATTCTCCTCTCAGGATCTTGGGCATGCACGCACACGCACCTGGCATGAGTTTAAGCCACCAAGTCTGAGACTCCAACCGCTATCGACTACATGGGAGTCTAGCAACATAGCCGTTACACCATCTGCTGGTCCCCCCAAAAAAGAGATAGTCTTAAAGGACTCTTTCCAAATCTGGTCACAGAATGTCTATAGTTACCATGCTGGTGTAAAGAAACGAAACCATTGCTTTCATGGTGAGGGAGCAGTTTGTAGTTTATTCAAGAAAAAGGGACATGTTAATACCACTTAGCAGGACCTTAGTCAGAGGAGTGTTCCTGGTCCTACATTGCAAGGCTTATATAACTTAAATTGAAATACAGTTGTGTGTAGGTAACAGAAGGGATATGTTCTGAAAAATACATCATTAGGCATTTTGTCATTGTACAAATATCAGAGTATATTTATGCAAACCTAGATGGGATAGCCTACTATACATCTAGGCTGTGTGATATGTTATGGGACCATCATCATATATTCGGTTAGTCATTTACTAAATCATTTTTGTGTATGCATGACAGTGTATTTTTTACTCTTTGCTTTGATCAGAGATTTACCTGTTGGCCAGTTAGCAGTTTTCTGTACCTTTGTTGCTTTGAATGTGTGTGTGCATGTATATGTAATTTAGTTGTAATAATCTTAGACTGTAAAAAAAAAAGCTGTAAATGTTGTTAGAGAAAACAAACTCTAAGAAATGACTTGATGAATTTCCCAGATAATGAAATGGTGGGTCTTCTACTTAAATCGAGGGTGTCTGTGCCAGTCCAGTCTTTCTTGAAGTTCCTAATTGATTTTGGTGATGTTTTGTGTTACTGATGGTGATGACCTGTATGCTCTTTAGAGTGGAACAAGTGAAGTAATTTGTATAATTCCAGTGTCAACCCACAAATTTGGAACATTCTGGTCCTTTTTTCTTTTTTTTTTTTTTTAAAGGTTTTGCCATAGGTCTTGTGAGCTCACTGGAGAGGGACAGAGACAGAAAGAAGGAAAATGAGAAATCACCCCTTATGGGGTATGGCCAGGCGCTGGTCCCTTTTTCTTCACTCCTCTCCTGGGATTTTGGACATGCATGTGCACGTGCCTGGTGTGATTTTCAAGCTGCCAGGTCTAGAACTCAAGCTGCAATTGGCTATCCGGGAGTCTAGCCCTTGAATTACACCACCACCTCCTGGACCCTATTCCAGTCTTTTTAAGGTACTGACATTAAGTGACTTTGAGGCATAAAGATCTTCATAGTCAGTACTTGTTCTGTTTAGAACTTATGGAGTAAAGAAGAAACCATTGTATGTGTCTCATGTGGCCATTCTCCGAGCACCTGTTGTAAACAGTACTCTGATTCAAAGAGGAATCAGTGTAAATGCTATAAGATGTGAAAAGTTTGATGCTATTGGAATATAGAACTGGAGATGCAAATGTAGTCTGAGGGACAGGTGGGGAGGGTGGAGGTTAGTGAAGGCTGTGATGTTGAATTGGCATTTTGGATGAACTCTAAAGAATAAGTGGATGTGAGGGAGAGAAGGGAAATTGGACATTGGGCAGGGATGAGCAAACAGGTGGGGAATAGTTTGTCTGGAGGCACTGAGGTAAGAAGGGGTCATAGTTACGTTTGAGAAACAGAAAGAAAGCTTATGGGTCTGTGAAACAGAGGGTGAAATAGATAGTGGTATGGAAAAAAGCAAGGGCTCAGGAATGCAAGATCTTAGAGAGTGTATTCATGCTTAGCCCTAACTGCAATGGAATTTTTGATGGATTTTTAAAGCTTTCATTTTGTACTGTCTTTTTTTTTTTGACATACTATTATTTTTTAAAAGATACTGCCTGCACTGGAAAATGGAATGGAAGAGACACCAGTGGATTTAGGAGACCAAGAAGTAGAATGATGGTGAGGAGTAGGATGGTAGCAATAGAGAGAGGGACAAAACTTATGTTCAGAGACAGATACTTTGTAGTTTTATTTTGTCTTTGTGCTTCAAATAAAACTTCTTACTTGCATTCCTAGTTAACCTTAATTCCCTCTTCCAACCATTTCTTCAAGATAGAAAAGCTTCAGAGGCCTACTGTGTTTTTTTTTTCGGGTTAGGGTTGATTACATTTCTTATGCTCTTGGTCATATCGTAAATGTGTGCTCTTCTTTCCTTTACAAGAGTGATCTAGACATACATACATGTACATACATGCTTGTGTGCATGTGTGCACACACACAGGGGCAGGTATTCCCAACAGAATCTTTTTAAAAAAATTTTAAAATTTAACTATATTTTAATTTGACCAGAGAGGAACAGAGTGAGCGAGAGAGAGAGAGAGAGTGAGAAAGCAGGCCGCCAGGTCTGGGACTTGAACCGCAGTCAGCCATGTGGGAGTCCAGTGCCTTTAACCACCACCCCACCTGCTGCCCCTCCAAACAGAATCTTTATGCTGTGGTCTACTGCTAGCCTCAGCTGACTCAGATCCCAGGCGTGTGTGCACACACATACAGTGTGCTCAGGGAGGTCCCAGGATGCAAACACATGAGCTTTTTCCCCCACTGTGTGGTTGCTGTCGCATTGCCACTGTGTCATCAACTGGCCCTGTGCTCTTATTTCTTTTTAAAATTTATTTTATTTCTCTCATGAAAGAGAGCATGGCAGAGAATATGTGAGAAAGCACACACATGAAATGGGGGCACCTTCAACAGGGTCTCGTCATGCTGTTACCCCTGTTGTGCGCTAGCTAGTCTGGACAGGTGGGCACAGGTGGTGCCCAGTGTTTCAGGCTGACGCAAGAGTCAAACCTGCAGTCAGCCATGAGACTGCTAGAACAACACATCAGTAGGTTATTTCCTGTGCCACTAAGGGTGAACCTTGTTCTCTTATTTCTATGTTAAAGAAACGACCATTTATATGTAATTATTACTTATAAATAATGATATGAAAGTATTGTTAAGATCTGTTGTGTAATAACCCAACTGTCTCTGCTAGAATGGGAATCATATAGGGAAATATTTTTAGAAAAATAAAAAAAAAAGAGCTTTAACTGGGGCATATTTTAAGAAGAAATGATTTTAACAGCTTTAAGAGAAAACTATGTGATAATGGGCTGGCTTTATAATGCAGTGGTTAAATGCTGTACATGACAAGCCAGATCCCACATAGCCAACTGTGGATGCATCCCTGCCCTAGCAGCCTGAAACACTGGGCACTTGTCCACACATAGACATGTCCCAAATCCTGATGGGATGGAGAAATGGAAGAAAAGGGATTGTGATGTGACCACACCTCATTGAGGGGTGCTTCCTTGTTTTCCATCTCTCTCTTGTGAGTGCATATGTCCTCTGGCAATAAAGATAAACAGTTTAAACCTACATAGTGGGTGCACTAGAAAGAAATGTAGCCTGGACCAGCAGTTGGCATAATGGCTATGTTACTGGACTCCCATGTGGTCGACCACGGTTCGAGTCCTGGACCCAGTGGCTTAAACTCACGCTGGACGCATGTGTGCGTGCATGCCCAAGATCCCGAGAGGAGAATGGAGGAGAAGGGATTGCGGTGTCGCCATCCCCCCCTGGGGAGTGATTTCTCGCTTCCTGTCTCTCTGTCTCTCTCTGTCTTTCTGTCAAGTGCATGCGCCCTATAGCAAAAACCTCTCCTCCCCCAAAAAAGAAATGTAGCCATTACATAATTATATGCTTTTTAAAATTTATATTCTGTTTATTATGTATGTATTACACATCATAGTTTTAGAAGGTGCTTACACTATCATCAAAATATTTTCTTATTTTGTTAAGACAAATATTAGCAATTCCTAGTATATAGTATTCTAATTTATAAGTGAGAAACAATATATTGATACTATTGTTATTTCTCCTAATCTAGAAGAGGTCTTTGAAGTTGAATTTAGATTAGGTTGGCATGCAGTCAGTGGAAATGTGAAGCAGAAAGAAAATAATGATTATGGTTATAGAAATAGACTTTCTCCTATTTTCTCCACCCTCAATGTATTTATTGAAAGTAGAAGTCTAAATTTAAAATAACTTTTATATAGTTGCATTGTTTGATAATCTTATACATTTTAAGTGTAATTACATATTTTTAAATAACTATTTAATTTTATTTATTATTATTATTTTTTTAAATTTTACCAGAGAGAGAGAGACAGTGAGAAAGTTAAGCTGCCAAGTCTGGGACTCCAACCCATGGTTGGCCATGTGGGAGTCTGGTGCCTTAACTAGTTTGCCACCTGCTGGCCCTGTAATTACATCTTTATGTGAATTGAAGTGATTAAATGACTTGTAAAATTGGTAAATTTTTTTGGAAAGTTTCAGTAAATGAAATAAAAGCATTGTACCATGAAATAGAATAGATATAACTTAAAGATTATATATTTTATTTTCTTCTAAATTTATTAGAATTAACCTTTTATAGATTAAATAAATGAATGGCCCTGTAACTACGTAAATTATGTTTTAAAAAATTTTCAAATATGGATGATTTTGAGTAAATATTCATGTAAATAGTTTTAAAAGGTGCTTACACAGATTGTGAATTTCTTTTTATAAGAAAGAGATTCTAGAGACTGCTAGGGTTGTTTTTATTTTAGGTTTTAAAAAACGGCCAAATATTGTTACCAAGTTTAGCTTTGTGCTTTTATTCATGGGTCTTATCTTCTGATGTGTTAACCCTGTCTTAGATCCTTTATCTAAGTACTACCTGTTTATGTTCATTTGTTTTTATGTTCATATTTCATAGTGTATTCTTTCTTTTCATGTATATAGTACATCATAGTCATGCTTTTAAAAAGAATACTGTTTAGGTGTTAACAGCTTGGGTTTTATTTGTAAATAGCCATCTGTTATTTTTCTCAACGTCATCATCATTCTAAAGTTATTTCTCAAAAAAGTGACAGTAGCCAAGTGAACTTCTTCATTTACTTCTTTATTATACATGTGTGAGTCATTATTATAGTGAATTTGGTATACCTGTTTGGTTGCTCCGTTGCCCAGCATCTTCACAGATAGACTATCGTCTGTCTACATGGTGTGTTTGTGAGAGGACATATTAATCTTAGTGCTATTATAAGAAAAAACAATACTGAAGAAAATGAGTATCTAAAAATACCAGTCAAAGAGGGAGATACAGTTTTTTCCCCCTGTTATCTGTCGTATTTCTTTCTGTTTCACTGTTGTATTGAATTAGCAGTATTTCTCAAGATTTGTGGCTTCAGAGATATAGTACTAGGGGCTGGCCTTGTGGCTTAGTGGTTAACAGCCAGATACCAGATAGCCTAACACAGCTCGAATCTGGGTCCCTGTGGCTTGAAAAACATGCTAAGAATATGTGTATGCTCCAAATCCTGACAGGTAGGAGACCTGGAGGAGAAGGATTGCAGCTTGACCACACCCCATTGGGAGGTGCTTCTCTCTCTCTCTCTCTCTCTCTCTCTCTCTCTCTCTCTTTTGCTCTCTCTGGTGAGTGCAAGTGCCCTTGGCAATTAATAAAAAAAAAAAAGTAACAAACAAAAAAACCCCAGAGAGAATACTGAATAACTTTGTAAAATTAATAATGACCTTTTTCATGGTTTATTTATTATTTTTAGATTGCCATATGGTGTGTGCGCTTGCTGGAGAGAGAGAGAGAAAATGAGAAATCACCTCCTGGGGGAATGGCCACACAGTAGTCCTGTCTCCCTCATTCTTCCCTTGGGATTTTGGGTACACCTGCCTGGTGTGAGTTTCAAGCTGCTAGGTACGTGACTCAGACCATGATTGGCTGTTTCGGAGTCCAGCACCTTAACCACTGTGCCACCTGCTGGTCCCTAATGATCTTCTTTTAAAGTGCTAGTATATTTAATCAAAAACCAGACAGGTTCAAACCAGTAGTATTTGGTTCAGAAATTGGGTTGTAAAACTAAGAAGAAGAATATAGAAAATTCATATATATATATATATATACACACACACACACACACACACACACACACACACAGATAGATATTGAAGAAGAATATAGAAAATTTTTATATATATGTGTATATATATAGATAGATAGATCGATTGATAGAGGCATTCAAAATAAATAAATGTCTGAAACATTCTCTTAACAGAAAGTGAAAATATTCTGAATCTTTAATGCATTTACTGTCTGGGCTTAGAAATTATGTGACATTCTTATTGTCAAACTCATTTGAGATTTAACTGGAATATTTAATTTCTTTTTGTATTTAAAATTTTTTTTTTTTAATTGTCAGAAGGTATATGTACTCACCAGAGAAAGAGAGAGGGAGAGGGTGAAATCACCACCCCCAGTGGGGCATGATCACACCACAATCTCTTCTCCTCCATTTCTCTAGCCTGCCAGTATTCTGGGCATGTACACACACATGCCTAGTGTGTTTTTCAAGTTGTTAGGGGCTTGGATTCAAACCACAGGTTTGGTCATGTGAAATCTGGCTCCCTTAGCCACTTGGCCATGGGGCTGGCTCTTTTTCTATTTAAGAATTTTGACAGTATTTTTTATCTTTAGCATATAACATTAAATAATTTGTTAGAAGACTCATTGAAGTAGATTTAACAGACTTTGGTTTTGTGAAATAAGATGTAGTAATAATTGAGAACAAAATTTTCAGTATAAATTAATTTGCAGTCCCTATGATAATCATGTTGTCTGTTGGTAGTCATTAAATTGAATTTATGTTTTTTGATAAAGCATTTATATAATGCTTTTATGTAATGCGTTTTCTTTTATGTAATGTGTTTTCTATAAGGTCAAAAGAAATAGACTGGCAACCTTATTTTACTACACGCATTGTAGATGATTTTGGCACACACCTACGAGTATTCAGAAAGGCCCAACAGAAAATAACTGAAAAAGATGACCAAGTAAAAGGTAATATCTTTTATTGCATTTGAAAATTAGGTTTTAAAAAATCTGTTTCTCTTTTATTATTTTGTTTATGTGGATGGTTCCTCTCTTTGTCTAGGTACAGCGGAAGATCTTGTAGATACCTTCTTTGAAGTCGAAGTTGAAATGGAGAAGGAAGTTTGCCGTGATCTAGTGTGCACCTCTCCCAAAGATGAAGAAGGTTTTCTTTTCAATATAAGACTTTTGAGAATAGTTTCTGGTTGGACCTGTTAGTAGGACCAGTGAACTCATCCAAGGGTGAAACTATTCTTACATAAGACAGCACAGTAGAACAATATTCAACAATATTCATTCATTCTTTCTTTCTTTTCTTTTTCTTTTTCTTTTTTTTTTTTTTTTGCCTCTTAGAAGTAGTTTATAGACTGTTTTCTTTTTTAAAGGTCATCTTTAAAATTAGTCTGTCTCCTTTTAAAATATAGTGAACACAAACATTTTATCATGGAAAGGTTATATTTTCTTTGATCAATAGTAATTTCTTTTTCTTGAATTTATTGTTTCTACTTTAATAGTATACCTGTTGCCCTAAAATGTTTTCTAGGAAAATGATTATAATGATTTCAAGTAAAGTTTTTAGTTTTGAATGGGCTTGCTTTTCTCTGTGGGAGGTTAGGCAAGGCAAGGTTTAGCTGAGGCTGTTATCTTTTCCAGTTTTGCAACTATCAAGTCTTCACTCATTGGCACATTTTAAAATTAATTGGATCCCTATTTATTACACTCCTAGGAAGTATCAGCATAGGAACAACTACAGAAAACCATTTTTTAAAAACAAATTTATTTTATTTATTACAGTTCTTTTTTAAATTCAACCAGAGAGAGGCCGAGAAAGAGAAAGGGAAAGTGAGAAAACAAGCCTCCAGGGCCAGGACTTAAACTATAGTCAGCCATGCAGGAGTCCTAACTACCATACCACCTGATGGCCCCCAGAATAGCATTTTCAGGGGACCAGCAGATGATGTAATGGTTGCATTGCTGGACTCGCATGTAGTTGACTGCGGTTCAAGTCTTGGATCCGGCAGTTTAAAACTCACACCAGGTAGGGACCAGCAGTTAGCGTAATGGCTATGTCGCTGGGCTCCCATGTAGTTGACTGTGGTTCGAGTCCTGTACCTGGTGGCTTGAAACTCACGCTGGGTGCATGTGTGTGCGTGCCCAAGATCCTGAGAGGAGAATGGAGGAGAAGGGATTGCGGCGTGGCCATCCCCCCGGGGGGTGATTTCTCACTTTTTATCTCTGTCT
Organism: Tupaia belangeri chinensis; assembly: GCF_000334495.1. Taxonomy (NCBI): domain Eukaryota; kingdom Metazoa; phylum Chordata; class Mammalia; order Scandentia; family Tupaiidae; genus Tupaia; species Tupaia belangeri. The sequence continues at coordinate 762,203 of NW_006203325.1, read as the reverse complement.
CTCTCTGTCTGTCTGGTGAGCGTACATGCCCTATGACAAAAACCTCTTCAAAAAAAAAAAAATCCTCACACCAGGTATATGTCTTTGTGTGTGTGTGTGTGCATGTGCCCCAAATCCTGAGAGAAGAATGAAGGAGAAGGGACTGCGATGTGGCCACCCCCTCTGGGGAATGATTTCTTGCTTTCTGTGTTTTTGTCTCTTCAACCAGCACATGTGCCCTATAGCAAAAATCTCCCCAAAAAAGCATTTTTAGTAGCAGAAATTGTTTCTTAGATTTTGAAAATTTATTAAACTTCTTTTTATCTCCTTTGCCTTTCCTTTTTTCTTCCATTTTTATGTTTATTGTACAGTTCAGATTTTTTTTTTTTTTGAGAGAGATTTTTACTGTAGGTTGGGTCTACTCACTAAACAGAGACAGAAAGACAGCGAGAAATCACCCACCAGGTGGGTTGGTCATGCCAGAATCCCTTCTCCTCCATTCTCCTCTTGGGATCTTGGACATGCATGCACACACTGGTGTGAGTTTTAAGTCACTGGGTTCCAGACTCAGGGAGCCCAGTGACGTACCATTATGTTATCCACTGGTCCATGTACAGTTCAGTTTTTAATTGCTGGTTCATTAAGATCAGCGTAATTATAACTAATTATAAGAAATAGATATACATTATTTGTAAAGGAGTTTAGCTCTCTTAAATCAGTAAAAGAGTATACTTTTTTTTTTCATCTTGCTATTACCTGCTGAAGTAGTGGATATTTTTTCTTGAAAGCAGAATTACAAGTATATCTTTAAATGTGCAAATAAGTTTTATATATGCAAAGATACTTAATGTGTGGTAGATAGGCAAACTACATGGTACATCTCTGGGCAAAAAACACTTGGAATTTAAGTTTCTCATGTGCTTCAAACAACTAGATTAAACTGAGTAGAATGAAAAACAATATTAATTTGATTAGTGAATAGCAACTATCTGGAGACTATTAAAGGAATTGTTAATAAATGCTGCTTTGTACTGATTATTTAAACCCCCCACGAATCCACCTATTTCTACCTTCTTTGTGTGTCTTAAATCGAGAGTAGATGAAGACTTTATATTTTCTCATGTTGTTATAATTTTTTTTCCCTATTTTTAGGATTCCTAAGGGATTTGTGTGAGGTGTTGTTATACTTATTGCTACCTCCTGGAGATTTCCAGAACAAGATCATGCGATACTTTGTCAGGGTAAGCTTAAATTTATTCCATATAATGTAAAGAAACTTAGACTAGTAAGTAGTTTTCAAAAATTTTTGGTTTCAGGGACCAGCAGTTAGTGTAATGGCTATGTCGCTGGACTCCCACATAGTCGACCGTGGTTTGAGTCCCAGACCCAGTAGCTTAAACTCACGCCGTGTGCGTGTGTGCGTGCCCAAGATCCCGAGGGGAGAACGGAGGAGAAGGGATTGCGGCGTGGTCATCCCCCCTGGGGGGTGATTTCTCGTTTTCTGTCTCTGTCTCTCTCTGTCTGTCTGGCAAGCGCATGCATCCTATAGCAAAAACAAAACAAAACAAAACAAAACAAAAACAAAAACAAAACTCTCCAAAAATTTTTTATTTCAAAGCCCCTAAAAATGATCAAAGAACCCCAATGCTTTATAGGCTTTCTTTGTAATAGTTATATAGTACTAATTAAAAGTAAGAACTTTTAAAGCATAAGAATACACAACTGCGGACCAGCAGATGGTGTCATGGTTATGTCGCTGGACTGCCACGTAATTGACTGTGATTCAAGTCCGAGACCCGGCAGCATAAAACTAACGCCAGGCCCATGTGCATACATGCCCCAAATCCTAAAAGGATAATGAAAGAGAAGAAAATGTGGCGTGGCCATTCTCCCTGGGGGGATGAGTTCTTGCTTTCTGTGTCTCTGTCTCTCTGGCTGGTGCATACACTCTATAGCAAAAATTTCTCTCTTAGCAGAAATTGTTTCTTAGATTTTGAAAATTTATTAAACTTCTTTTTATCTCCTTTGCCTTTCCTTTTTTCTTCCATTTTTATGTTTATTGTACAGTTCAGATTTTTTTTTTTTTTGAGAGAGATTTTTACTGTAGGTTGGGTCTACTCACTAAACAGAGACAGAAAGACAGCGAGAAATCACCCACCAGGTGGGTTGGTCATGCCAGAATCCCTTCTCCTCCATTCTCCTCTTGGGATCTTGGACATGCATGCACACACTGGTGTGAGTTTTAAGTCACTGGGTTCCAGACTCAGGGAGCCCAGTGACGTACCATTATGTTATCCACTGGTCCATGTACAGTTCAGTTTTTAATTGCTGGTTCATTAAGATCAGCGTAATTATAACTAATTATAAGAAATAGATATACATTATTTGTAAAGGAGTTTAGCTCTCTTAAATCAGTAAAAGAGTATACTTTTTTTTTTCATCTTGCTATTACCTGCTGAAGTAGTGGATATTTTTTCTTGAAAGCAGAATTACAAGTATATCTTTAAATGTGCAAATAAGTTTTATATATGCAAAGATACTTAATGTGTGGTAGATAGGCAAACTACATGGTACATCTCTGGGCAAAAAACACTTGGAATTTAAGTTTCTCATGTGCTTCAAACAACTAGATTAAACTGAGTAGAATGAAAAACAATATTAATTTGATTAGTGAATAGCAACTATCTGGAGACTATTAAAGGAATTGTTAATAAATGCTGCTTTGTACTGATTATTTAAACCCCCCACGAATCCACCTATTTCTACCTTCTTTGTGTGTCTTAAATCGAGAGTAGATGAAGACTTTATATTTTCTCATGTTGTTATAATTTTTTTTCCCTATTTTTAGGATTCCTAAGGGATTTGTGTGAGGTGTTGTTATACTTATTGCTACCTCCTGGAGATTTCCAGAACAAGATCATGCGATACTTTGTCAGGGTAAGCTTAAATTTATTCCATATAATGTAAAGAAACTTAGACTAGTAAGTAGTTTTCAAAAATTTTTGGTTTCAGGGACCAGCAGTTAGTGTAATGGCTATGTCGCTGGACTCCCACATAGTCGACCGTGGTTTGAGTCCCAGACCCAGTAGCTTAAACTCACGCCGTGTGCGTGTGTGCGTGCCCAAGATCCCGAGGGGAGAACGGAGGAGAAGGGATTGCGGCGTGGTCATCCCCCCTGGGGGGTGATTTCTCGTTTTCTGTCTCTGTCTCTCTCTGTCTGTCTGGCAAGCGCATGCATCCTATAGCAAAAACAAAACAAAACAAAACAAAACAAAAACAAAAACAAAACTCTCCAAAAATTTTTTATTTCAAAGCCCCTAAAAATGATCAAAGAACCCCAATGCTTTATAGGCTTTCTTTGTAATAGTTATATAGTACTAATTAAAATTAAGAACTTTTAAAGCATAAGAATACACAACTGCGGACCAGCAGATGGTGTCATGGTTATGTCGCTGGACTGCCACGTAATTGACTGTGATTCAAGTCCGAGACCCGGCAGCATAAAACTAACGCCAGGCCCATGTGCATACATGCCCCAAATCCTAAAAGGATAATGAAAGAGAAGAAAATGTGGCGTGGCCATTCTCCCTGGGGGGATGAGTTCTTGCTTTCTGTGTCTCTGTCTCTCTGGCTGGTGCATACACTCTATAGCAAAAATTTCTCTCTTAAAAAAAGTATATTCAAGTGTATATATATTTCATTAGCTAATAGATTTAAAATATCATGATGCCTTTGTGTACCTCTTGAAAATTTCACTGTATGATTGTGACCGAATGACAGTAAAATGGTTAATGTCTTGGGGCCAGCAGGTGGTGTGGTAGTTAAAGGCACTGGACTCCCACATGGCCAACCACGGTTCAAATCCATGACCTGGTAGTTTGAAAATCATACCAGCCATCTGTGTATGCATTGTCCAAAATCCTGAGAGAAGAATGGAGAAGAAGGGATTGTGGCATGCCACAACCCCCCTGGGGGAAGGGGGGTTTATTTCCCCTCTCTGTATGTCTCTGGTGAGCACACATACCCTATGGCAAAAAAACTCAAAAAGAAAAGTCTATGTCTTAATATTATTATAAAAATGGTTTGGATTGCCACGAAAGGTTTGGGAAACCTCCTGTCTTTTCCCCTCCTGACCAATACTTTGAGAGCTATCTGAGCTAAGTGCTTGGAATTTTGTTGTAACAAAGGTTACCTTTTAGGTTTTCTCTGCTGTAGCTTTACCTTTACCTACACTAGGCTGGATAAAAATAACATTTCTAGACAGGAAGCTAAGAAAAAAAGAAGACTGGTCAACTAGGATTCTGGTTTGAATAACTGGAAGATGGTCAGGTCAGATGAGAATAGTCACACTCTTTATTCCCTAAGAATAATCCTCTGGAGTAAAACTGTGTGTGCACATACTAAGGAATAGTATTTGGCTTTGGCTGCTGGCTAGATTGGGAAATGATAGCAGCTACATAAGACTGTATCTTGCTTGAATGGTGAAATTAAAGTTTCCAATTTTCTTAAAAATGAAGTTTATGGATCTCCTTAGTCTATCCTCCTTCAAAACTGATACCAATTCCTGAGGTTTATGCTTATATGCTCTTGTTGAATCAGTATCATAGAAATTCCTAACACCTGCCTACTTGGAGTTCAGTGTACTCCTCAGGTGTATTATTAATGGCACTTATGTGAAATGAGTGCTTGGTTTTGCTGAGAAGGATTTGATAGATTAATTATATAGTTAAGGCTAATTACTTGGTCTAGTCTTATCAAGGGATGGCAGATACCTGGCATGTCTAGCACTAGATTCAAATGTGCCACTGAAGATAGTACTAATCAGTTGTAGCACTCATTCATAGTGAGTCGTTTCCACTGGGTTTCAGAATCTGTTTGTATGACTCTAGACAGTCACTGTCACATGGTATCTCAGTAGCACGCAGCTAACCATCTTTTCTTTCTTGAAGCTATCTTTTCTTTGCGTCTGTCTCTACTATCTGATATTTCTCTTCATTAGGCCTCATGTTTAGTCACCTTTATCCTCCTCCACTTCTCTTCTGCTTTACTTTTGAGTATTCAAGTTCTTCAGTCCTAGGCTCTCTTCTTGCTCATCTGTTCCCATGGCTTTAAACACAGTCCAACTGCTAATGAGTTTAAAGTTTATGTCTTTAGTTCAGGTTTTCCTTCTGGGTTCCAGGCCACTCTGATCAGCTACCCACTTGAAATCACCACTGGAGGGACTCACAGGCCTTTTAAACTTGTATGTATAAGAGAATAAGAATTCTTACTGCCATATGTTACTTGACTTTTAGTTTTTTTTCTCCATCCCAGTAAATGACCACTCGGTACATTTTTTAAACAATGAGTCCTTCCTGAGGTTTATAGTGCCCTGCCTGATGTGACTTTGTAGCCTACATGCCATGCAATATCAAAGAAAGCTAGAGCAGGACAGTAGTTAAAGTGATAAGAACAGTTCTGTCCCTCTCCCCATTAACTGTCATCGTAGGAGAGAGGACATCTCAGTGTAGAACTGGATACAGTTTCAAGTACAAGAACAACTAGGGATTTATATATAGCCAAGGAGCAGGATTGGGGATCAGTAAATGAAGAATTACTAAAAGGAAGCCTCAAGTTATGATAAGGGGGGAATTCTGGTCAAGAAGATGTAAAGGGATTCTTTCAAGACTAGAATGATCAGACACTAAGGATGGTGTGCGAGAAATTTAATCAGATATCGAGGCGGGGAGAGTTCTGGCTAAGCCTACTTGATAGGATTCTTCCTGAAAACTACAATGCAAAGATGAAGCAATTCGAAAGTCCAGTTAAATCAAGGCCTAATGGAAAAGAAGTTTCAGAGGAGCTGAGCAAAGTTTGCCCAAGAATGACATCTTTGTCAGCAGTCAACAGACTCCAGCCACACTGGCTTTCTTCCCCCAGTTGCCATTTATGTTTTCAACCATAGGGCTATCTTAAATACTTTTTCCTTTTGTTCAGAATGATTCCTTCATTCTTTTGGCTAAATTACATTTATTCCTTATATCACCTCCTCAGAGATGCCTCTGACCATACAACCTAAAGCCCACTCATGAGTCCCTATTACTGTAGGTGGATATTAGCATATATTTGTTAAAAAGAATTACTTTTATTTAACTTTATTTATTTAAATTTGACCAGAGAGGGACAGAGTGAGAGTGAGAGCGAGAGCGAGAGCGAGAGAGCAAGTGAGAAAGCAAACTGCCAGGTCTGGGACTCAAACCACGGTTGGCCATGTGGAAATCCAGTGCCCTAACCACCACACCACCTGTATTACCATACTTTTTTTGAGAGTTTTTTTGTTTGTTTTTTCACTGTAGGGTGTGCCAGAAAGAGAAAGACAAAAAGTGAGAAATCATCCCCCAGGGGGGATGGCCATACTGCAATCCCTTCTCCTCCATTCTCCTCTCAGGATCTTGAGCATGCACGCACACGCGTCTGGTGTGAGTTTAAGCCACCGGGTCTGGGATTCGAACTGCAGTCAACTACATGGGAGTCAAGCAACATAACTACTATGCCAACTGCTGGTCCCAGTATTACCATATTTTAAAATGATAGTTTGGTTCTTATGTTTATGCACTTGATATGTCTTCCTCCCAGATGAACTGTAAGCCCATGAGAACAGAGACCATATTTGAATATCATCATTTTACACTCAGTAGTTACATGGTTTATGGCACTTAGCGAGTGCTCAATCAAAAAAAAAAATTTTTTTTTTGCAGAGGTTTTTGCTATAGGGCACGTGCGCTCGCCAGAGAGACAGAAAGAAACAGACAGAAAACGAGAAATCGCCCCCCAGGGGGGATAGCCATGCCGCAATCCCTTCTCCTCCGTTCTCTTCTCGGGATCTTGGGCACACATGCACAGGCGCCCAGCGTGAGTTTTAAGCCATCGGGTCCGGGATGTGAATCACGGTCGACTACATGGGAGTCCAGCAACATAGCCATTATGCTAACTGTTGTCCCAGAAAATCAGTTTTAATGCAAAAGGAAACCCTATTGCTTTCCCTTTTTTTTTTTTTTTTTTAATAATTTAGCCAGAGGGTTAGGTGTACTTGCCAGAGAGAGATAAAGGTAAGGGTAACAGGGAGTGATAAAGCATTCCCCTCCCCAACATGTGGATTGTCACGCCATAATCCTGTCTCCTCCATTTCTCTTTCCTGTTGTGATTTTGGGCATGTACATGTTCCTGGCATATTTCTGGGGATTTGCATCTGAGACTTGACCTTCACTGTGTGCCGTGTGGTGGGATTCAGCCACCTTAACCACCATGCCACTGGCTGGTACCCATTGCCTTTTTCCTCGCTCTGGTGTATGTACATGCTACTGTGGTTCCTTGATTATTCGGCTCTCACAAGCCATGAATAAAGATCTGCCTGCCTTGTTACATGAGGGTATTGTTTAAAATAAGTAGAGTTCTAATGAGCACATATGTTATAGGCCAATATTTAATTTATTTTTGGTTGAATCTATTAATAGTTGGTATAATTATATAGTACTGCGTTCAACAAATCAATTTGTTTTTGTGAAATTTTTCACCAGTTTTTTTTTTAATAATAAAATCCAAATTTTTTTCCAAAGGCATTTCTATTTAAGTCAGAAGTAAAAGAGTTTTTCTTTCCTTTGTGTGAGTCCTTTGTATAGATTGTACAAATCATGCTATATGACTAGGTAATTACTATTGCCTCTTCTTTCTATTACCATGTTTTTTGTTCATTTAAGATTTTTTTTTTCTGAGAAATTTTTACTATAGGGCATGTGTCCTTTGTCCTTGCTGGAGACACAGAGTGAGACAGAAAATGAGAACTCACATCTCCCATCACCCCTTCCAGGAGGGATGGCCATGCTCAATCCCTTCTCTTCTTTTCTCCTCTCGGGGTTTTGGGTATGCATGCACATGCTCTTCGTGTGAGTTTCAAGCCACCAATCCAGTACTGACCGCATTTGACCATGTGGGAGTCCAGCACCTTCATCAGTATACCATCTGCTAGTTCCTTCATTTAAGATTTATGGCTTCCACAGGCATATCTGTTAGACCTCCATATTTGACAGCTAATGCTGTCTTCTAAGGATTGGGTATCTTAAAGCAGGAATTACACAGACATAACTACTTACTTTGGAATATTTAGAGTTCTCAGTAGAACTTTTACAAGAATTGTTGAGATATATGACTAGCTAGCCCTTGACTAACAGTCCTGTTTATGAGGCAGATTAGATTAGACTACTTTTTTTTATAGACTTTTTTATTTTTATTTTTATTTATTCATTTACTTATTTTATTTTGACCAGAGAGAGACACAGAGAGAGAGAGAGAAAGTGAGAATGCAAGCCACCAGGTTCAGGACTTGAACCATGGTCAGCCATGTGGGAATGTCCAGAGCCTTAATCACCACGCCACCTGCTGGTCACCAAGATTAGACTACTTTTCTAAAGCAGATCAACTAATTACATTGAACCAATAAACAAAAAATTTACTCAAAATTCTTTCCAGTGTGATTTACCCCCCAGTCATTTTTTATGTATGAATTTCCTTTTTACAAAGTACACTTTAAAATTTGAATGTATGTAATCAGAGACATAATTTGAAGGAAGGAACTATGTAAATATTTTTAAGAAGTTAGAAACTAAAGCTAGCCTTGGAAGAAAAGCAACCCCTTGTAATTTGAGACTATAAAATATCTCAAAAGATGTTTCAAAAAAATCACTGGTGCCTGCAATTAGTACCTTTTAGGAATATTAATTCATCACTGGGTAATAATTACCAGAGATTGTACAGCTTATAAAAGTAGAATTATATGAAATATTCTCTTGAGAAAAAAGAGACTCTATTTCATGAACTTATACCAGAAAATGGCACAAATTAATTATCTTGAAAGAAGGAATAAGTAAGTTGGTCCTTTACTTAGAATAAGTGAAACATCCTGTTAAGCTTATTGTTATTTAACTTTACCACTGTTCCTAAGAAATTATATTTCATAAATTTAGATGTCACAGTCATTAAAGAATAAAGGCTAACACCAAATGAGAACATTGAGCTAATATAATTAGTACTGGGACCAGCAGATGACATAGTGATTATGTTGCTGGACGCCCACTTGGCCGACTGCAGTTTGAGTTCTAGACCTGGTGATGTTAAACTCACACCGGGTGCTGTGTGTGCGTGCCCAAAATCTCAAGAGGAGAATGAAGGAAAAGGGATTGCCCATGACCATCACCCCTGGTGGGATGATTTCTCATTTTCTGTCTCTTTCTGTCTGTCTCTCCAACAAGCACACATGCCCTATAGCAAAAATCTCTTAAGAAAGAAAGAAAGAAATACAATTAATACTATATCATTAGTTTCTTTTTTTCCATTTACTAAATGCTTCCCATGTTTAAAACAATGACCTTGAGAAGATGGAGATAAGAAATATTTTTGAAGATGGATAAATTCATTAATCATCTAGTGTCTCTTACATATAGAGGCCTTCTAGATAGTTGTAGTCTATTAGAGAAATGCCAGACATACAATTATTTACAGAATATTAAATGATACATGCTGTGAATACAGGACATGAGTGTATTTAAAGTTTCTAAGTAAGGAAGTACTGCTGAAATGATTGGGTTTCATTTAATAAGACAATTGATTTGGGGCTAGTCTGTGGCATGGTGGTTAAGGCTGCTGAATCCCACATGTCATACTGCGTAGTTTGAATACTAGATCCAGCATCTTGAAAAACTGCCCAGTTCTATGTGCATGCATGCCCAAAATCTGAAGAGAATGAAGAAGAAGGGATTGTGGCATGGCTTCTTCCCTTGGGGTGATTTCTTACTTTTTCTTCTCTCTGCCTCTATATCAGTCTTTCCCTCACAAGAATCCATACTAGAGCAAAAACTAAAAAACAAAAACAGAAAGAGAATTGATTGTTTTTAGTCAATTTTTAAAGGAAAGGCAGAGTTTTAATAGGTGGGAGTATAGACAACTGCAAAATGTGGAAAGGTATATTCTAGAGAATAATGAACAGATTGTGTTACAGTTATTATTAAAAATATTTTTTCTTAGGAAAACATATAAACACAGAAAAATGTAGGGAATCATATTACAGACATTTATGTACCAAGCACCCAGAATTAACCATTGTTGATATTTTACTGTAGTTGCTTTGTTTTACCCCTTGACGTAACTGTGATTCTAAAATTGGTATGTTTTTCTTCTCTTCTTTGTTTTGATACTTATGTTTGAATTCATACAAACCTTTAGTCTCATGTTTGCCTTTTTGAAATTGACATAGATAGTAATGTACTATCTATTCTTTTCTTTCCCACTAAACTGTAGTTTTCATTGTAGAGATGAGATGTGTCCAAGTTAATATAAATGGCTTTATCGCATTTATTTGAACTGAGGTATAGTAGCTGATCTTTTTGCAAATTGTTTTTTAAAATTGTTTATCAAATTTTTCTTGCATGCATATCATACCTTACTTAAGTAATAGCATTGTGTTAGAAAGTTCACATTACGCTATTGTTTTGAAATTGTGTTAAAACATGTTTTTTATTTAAATTTTTTTTTCCAGGAAATCCTTGCAAGAGGAGTTCTTCTTCCATTAATAAATCAACTCAGCGATCCTGATTATATTAATCAGTATGTCATATGGATGGTAAGTATGTTTTAAAAGCACAGCTCTGTGTCTGAAACATATTTTTTAAATGTGAAAATACAATGTGAAGATCAGGGTAATTAAGCATTAATTTATTAAAAAACATTAAGTGAAAATGTATCTAAAATAATCTTTATGTTTTCAGTATTTTCATTTGTGCATTGAATGTGTTAGTCAAATTCTCTTTAGTTGATTATCTTCCTTACAATTATGGTGCTGCTACTATTTTTTTTAATTGGATATTTCACTGCCTTTGTGCATATAGGAGTGTTTTAACAGCTGCTATTTGGTTTTAAATATAACTTGGACTCTGAGTGCATAAATAGCATGCATTTCACGTTTTATATTATATAATGGTAGGTAGAACACTAGAGTGAGAATCAGAAGTTGCTCAGTGTGTCTAAAGCAGATAACTCTCCTATAACATATATCAAACAATTAGTGATGACTTAGTTCACTAGCTCTTTTTAAACTTTTTTTCCTCTTCTGACTATATCTGCTTTTCCTCCGTAAACTCATGATCAAGAAAGAAATGTATATGGGTATACTTTGGCATATATTTCTAGGTCTTTGATTCACTTTCTTGAATCTGGAATTTCTTCTCTACGTTTTCTTCCTTTAAATCAGTCTAGCTTTCCTAGGAAAGAATTACTTGATTGTTTTTTAATTTTTTTATTATTAAAAAGATACATTTATCTCACTTTTATTTAAATGCAAACATAAGTATACTTAAAGTCCAGTAGTATATATTTTTTTAATTAAAAAAATTCCTTTTTTTTGCACATATTATTTATTCACAAAATACCTTAAACTAAAAATATGGACAAAGCTAGAATCTAGTTACAAGTACACTGTAATTTTCTTCTGAAACATTTTTTTTAAATTAATTAATTTGGGACCAGCAGTTGGCGTATTGGCTGTGTCGCTGGACTCCCACATAGTCGACCACGATTGATGTCCTAGACCTGGTGACTTAAACTCATGCCAGGTGCATGTGCATGCGTGCCCAAGATCCTGAGAGGAGAGTGGAGAAAAAAGGATTGCGGTGTGGCCATCCCCCTGGGGGCAGTGATTTCTTGCTTTCTGTCTCTCTGTCTGTCTGTCTCTTGGGGAGTGCCCGTGCTCTATAGCAAAATCCTTTCCAAAAAAAAAAAAATTAATTAATTTACATTCATTCCCTGAACATCGTACAGCATATAAAATGTGATTTCCCATCCAGAATATACTGCATAGTGACTTAATCATATATGTTATTGTCACTAATTTTCCATTTCTAGTTTTATATGCATACACACATATAAATAAAATATATATAGTTAATAGCAAGTTCAGCTGGTATGTACATATCTGTGAATACATGTCTGACCTTGTGTGAAACTCTGAGTAGAATGAATATACTATAAGGTAGCACCTAGCTGATGCTATTTAGCTTACTATGGTCATTAAATAGGTATTTTTAAATATATTTTTTAATTTTAAGAAAAGCAGTTTTAACTTTAATAAATCAAAGAAATGCTAAGGAACTTTGCTTAAAACTTAAAGCCAGGAAACAGCTTAGGATTCTGTTCAATAGTAGGTACATGAACTTTTATTGTCAGCTCAAGACAGGACAAAAATCTTTAAAATCAGAAACCAAAGCCTACAAGAAAATCAGCAATGTTTTAGTCAAAAGTGATAAAATGCTATTTCAGTAGTTCAGTCTCACACACTTAATCTTTATCTTCTGTTGTGGTTCAATCTTCCCAATTAAATTCTGGGATATAATACTCAACTCCTATGATTAAGTTGGCCATTTTTTTTGTTTTGAACTTTTATTTCTGTGTGTCTCTATTTAATTTTTCTGATATAGCACTCCCTTGAGAATTTTGTGGAGATCTGGTCTGGTGTTGGTAAATTCTTTCAGGTTTGTTTATCTGAGAAGTTCTTTTCTTCCCATATGAAGGAAAATCTTGCTGGATATAGTATTCTATATATGGTTGAAGTTGCTTTTCCCTTAACACTTTGATATATTTTCCCATTTTTTTTTTTTTTTCACTCACATTGTTTCCAATGAGGGGTCCACTGTTAGCCTGATATGATATCCTTTGTGGATAACTTGTCATTTCTCTCTTGCCGATCTTAGTATCTTGTCTTTGTGGTTTTGGTCAGTCTGGCTATAACGTGTCTTGGAGAAGATCTTCTTGGGTTGATTCTTTTGGGGGTCCTTTGTATTTCTTGGGGCTGGATCTTTGAGTGCCTCTCTAGGTTTGGAAAGTTTTCTTCAAGGATTTCATGGAATAGATTATCAATGCCCTTATGAGTCTCTTCGCCTTCTGGAATACCAGTTATCCGGATGTTTGGACGTTTGATGGTATCTAGTATTTCTTGTATATTATTCTCATGGGGGGGGCAGTTTTCTCAGTCTTTGTGGTGGATTTTTTGAGGCCAGAAATTCTATTTTCTACATCTGAGATTCTATTTTCTGTATGATCTAGTCTGCTTTTAATACTTTCAAGGTAGATTTTGATTTCCTGTATTATAGCTTTCATCTCTAACAGGTCCATTTGATTCTTTTTTATAGTGTGTATTTCCTCTTTTAGATCTTGGAAGAATTTCCCCACCTTCTGGAACTCATCAGCTCCTTTTTCCTGCCTCATCTGCAGTTCATTGTCTCTCTACTCTTCTATCTCTTTTAGCTTTGTCATTATGAATAGTCTAAATTCTTTATCAGACATTACTATGATTTCTATTGAACTGTCTGTGGATGAAGAGATGTTATTATTTTCCTTTGGAGTAGAGATATTTTCCTGCTTTTCCATATTTCTTGTGGCCCTATGGTGATTTCTAATCATCTGATGGATGGTGTGTTTCTTCCTAATTCTTGAAGTTCAACTTGAGCGTTTAGGAGTGTGCAGAAGGAGGTGTTCTGGAATCTCTTTGCCATTTCGTTTTTATCCCTTTGTGCGGCAGATTCAAAGGGTATTAAGGAATATGTTAACCCTAATAGTATTTGGATGTTTTGCTATAGTTCTCTTAAATTCATCTAGAAACACAGTGAATGGAGATTGAGGAGCATAGTGATGCTATTAAAGAAAAAGAATAAGAAAACAGAGAAAGGGAGAAAAAAAAAAAACAAAGAAAAAAAAAAGAAGGAAAAAAAGCAAAAAAAGGCAAAAATAATTTTTTTAAAAGCAAAAAATAAAAATCCATTCAAGTTTGGGGACTGGAGGCTGAATTATCAGTAGAAAATTGTCATTTCTCTTTTTTTTTCCTGAAATGACTAGTTCTCAGCAGCAATGGAGGAGTCTTCTTCTGAAGGCCTGCCACTCGAGTTTAGGGACTGGAGGCTGAATTATCAGTAGAAAATTGTCATTTCTCTTTTTTTTTTTCCTGAAATGACTAGTTCTCAGCAGCAATGGAGGAGTCTTCTTTGATTTTTTTTTTCCCCATTTCCTTAGGCATTATAAAACTTGCCTTCTTTTGGTGTTGTAAATTTTGTTTCTCCCTCTAGACTGAGTACCTATAAGCAAAAATTGTCTTACTAATTGAGTATTCCAGGAACCTTTCCTAGAGGTTATGGAACTTGGTTCTTCTTTTCTGTTGTCAACTTTTGGAGAGTTCTACTAGGCTGTACCAAAAACTTAAAGAATATACTTGTCTATACAATTGGAGTTTCTAAAATGTGTTCTTTTGATTAGGAGTTCTACTGAGAATTCATTCTAAAGTGATAATAAACAAGTTCTTTACATTCTTTAAGGCCATTCATAGTAGCATTGCTTTAGTGGTAAAAAAAAATTATATAAGAATTAACTAGTTTTATTTATCATCATTACTGTTATTTTTAATTTGCTGCAGGATTTGTATGCTTACCAGAGAGAGACATAGAGAAAGAGAGGGAAAGTGAGAAAGCATACCACTTTGTCTAGGACTCAATGCATAGTTAGCCATGTGGGACCCCAGCACCTTAACCACTATACCACCTGCTGACCCCAGTGGTAAAAAAATTGACAGCAATTTAAATAGCCCAAATATGGAATTAGTTTAATAAATTATGGCATAGTACCTTCCTGAGCATGAAAAGATGTTCATGATATCTTTTATGTAAAAAGGATTAACAAAGATGCTGTGTATATATAGATAACCCCCTTTTTTTTTCATAGAGATTTTGGTATCGGGCACAATACACTTGCTGAAGAGAAAGAGAGTCAGAGAGTGAGAAATCACCCCTTAGGGGGGATGGCCATGCTGCAATCCCTTCTCCTCTATTCTCCTCTCTGGATTTTGGGCACACATGCACATGTGCCTGGTGTGAGTTTTAAGCTGCCAGTTCTAGGACTCAAACCATGATCGACTACATGGTATTCCAGTGACATAACCATTATGCCATCTGCTGGTCCCATAAATCCATTTTTTTAAAAAAGTATAAATAACATTTATGAATGACTATGTAATTTTTTTATTTTTTTATTTTTTTTTTATTTTTTATTTTTTATTTTTTTTTTGCCATAGAGAATATATGCTTGCCAGAGAAAGAGCGAGACTGACAGGGAGAGAGAAAGTGAGAAATCACCCCCCCCTGTGGAAGAGTAGCATGCTGCAATCCTTTCTCCTCCATTCTCTTCTCTGCATCTTAGACAGGCATGCACTTGTGCCTGGTGTGATTTCTAGGCTACTGGTCTGGAACTCAAACCACATAATTGGCCATATGGGATCCAGTACCTTAACCTCCACACCTGCTGGCCTTCTGTTTTGTTTTTGGTTTTGTTTGCTTTTTTTTTAATTAGAAGAACATGTGAACGTGCATGTGGGGGCAGAGAAGGGTGGGGAGAAAGAGAAACAGATTATGTTGATAGGATCTCACTGTTATTACCCTCTGCCCAAGCCTCCCGATTAGCTTGGATCATAGGTGTGCACTAGTATACATGGTCCATTGTAGGTTGATCTAAGAATCAAACTCAGGCCTTCCTTACAGCTCCAGGCATGGGCAGGGGCACCCTACTTCTCTCACCATGACTGGTCTAGAATAACTATGTAATTCGGATAGATTATACAGTAGAATATTAATAGAGGGGTATTTTTCTTTTGCTTATATCTTTCACTTTACTAACAATGAATATGGGTTATTTTATAAGAGTAACACTTTTTAAAAATAGGAGTATACAGGGAAAATTTTAAAACATTTAATAAAATATGGGTAAATTTTAAAATTTACAATTTTAAAAGTAATATGAAAATAAGTGGATATTATATTACTAACCCTAAATTGTCAGGAGACAGTAATATGTATTCTTACCTGTGGCGCAAAAGAGGAAGCATGTTAGTCAGAATATTATGGTTATCTCTCATTCAAGGGCTTAGGAGTTTTTCTTTTTTTTGTTTTTGTTTTAGATTTTTGCCATAGGGCGCATGTGCTTACCAGAGAGAGAGAGAGAGAAAGAGAAAGCGAGAAGTCACTCTCAATGGTGGGGGATGGGCTTCTCCATTTTCTTCTTAGGATTCTGAGTACACCAAGTACATTTGTCTGTCTTTGGTGTTCAGATTTTTTTTTTTTTTTTGTGTGTGCAAAGTATGTAGTAACTGTAATTATATGATAAAAAAGTTTTGGGAAGAGTTTAATACATACATACATACACACACACACACACACACACACACACACACACATATATATA